>NC_056730.1:188112598-188340098 GCF_019279795.1 Protopterus annectens
TGATGTAACCTATTTCCCATCCACACACCCAACTTGTAATGATGTAACTGATTGTCATCCACATACCCAAAGTGTAACGATGTAACTGATTCCCCTCCACACACTCAACATGTAATGATGTAACTGGGTCCCATTTACACACACCCAACATGTAATGATGTAACTGATTCTCATCCACACACCTAACATAAAATGATGCAACTGTTTTCCATTCACTCAACCAATGTCTAATGATGTAACTGATTCCCATCCATACAGTTTTACACACACCCAGTGTCTAATGATGTAACTGATTCCCATCCACATACCCAAAGTGTAATGATGTATTCCCATCAATGATGGGTGCATTGCCCTACTTTATAGGCACAGCCTTACTCTCCAATAAATACATAAAGATATCCCCAATTTTGGCTATGCAGAAACCCTGTTTGCAAATATAAAATTCAGTCACCAGAAACAACTCAACATTATAGGTGCCTATTTACCACCAGGCGGCAATATTGCCACTCTAGAGTCCATTTTACATTGGACTTCCACTGGCCTCCCTCAGGAGACACTTATCCTGGGGGACTTCAGCATTGACTGGGCCTCTATCATGACATTCCCCCCCGAAGTACCACTTAAACCTATTTAACTTCACACAGCTTATCCAAACCCCCACCCGTATAGACAAATCCACCAAAAAGGAATCCATATTAGACTGGATCCTAACCAAACAAGCCTTCATCTGCCAATATATCTGATAAGTTACCTGACTCCCTCAATGATCACCTACCCACATTCATACTAAGACAGCACACAAAATCCATAAACCCCCCCCATCCTACTTTCTATACATAGTTCCAAAAATTTCCTACCAGACCAAGTCATAAACACCCTAAAAAAATTGGTCACCTCTTAAAACTCTACCATTAGAGGAAGCCGTGGAATACTTTAATACTACCTTCTTAGGTATCCTTAATCTTATGGCCCCACAAAGAATACTTCATACTAAAACCAACCCAACCTCCTGGATCTGAAAGGACACAAGATCCCTACTCAAACAACGAGACATAGCTTGGGCAACGTGACGTACCAACAAAACAAGAACAAATCGACAATACTTCCTGGAGCTCAGAAAAAAAGCAAAAAACAAACACATAATGACAAAAAAGTTATTATATCCAGCTACAAAAAAACTCACTACAACAATCTACATAAACTATGGTCTGCAATCAACCACATTCTCCAACTAGGCAAAATCACCTCCCCAAACCTAACACTGAGGGTGATAACAATGATATTGCCACCCAGTTTAATGACTATTTCACCTTCTCTATCCAAAAGTTATTCAACAATTTCCCCACTACTACTACAAATACCCCCAAAATACAAAGCTGTCACTGTAAGACCAACACCCAATTCTCTCCTCAAACCATTTCCAACTGACCTAATTCATAAACACCTTGCCAAAATAAAATCCACCACTCTCACTGCTGATAAACTCCCCGCTGATTACCTCAGGATTGCTGCCTCTGCCATTGCCTACCCTATTTCCATACTCATCAATAGATCCATAGCTGAACACACTGTCCCCTTTCTCTGGAAAATTTCTTATGTCTTCCCCCTACACAAAGGTGGATCCTCGACAGAACTTAGTAATTATCACCCCATAGCTATACTATCTCCCCTATCAAAGATCTTAGAAAAATGTGTTCACACCCAACTACTGAATCATCTTCTTCAATATAACCTACTAGCAAATTCCCAGCATGGATTTTGCCAAACCATAGTACCACCTCTGCCCTTATATCCTTTACTGACCATGTCAACCAACAAAGAAATCTCAAAAACTTACTATCTATTGTCTTCCTAGACTTGTCAAAGGCATTTGACATGGTATCCCACTGCAAATTACTATCGACTCTCTCTGAGCTCAATCTGGATAACTCTTCTTTACTGTGGTTTAAAAATTATCTGTCCCTCCAGTAACAAGCTGTTAAATGGCATAACTCTCTCTCTCTCCCCTCTCCTCCTAGTGGGACAAGGTGTTCCACAAGGATCCATTCTTGGTCCCTTACTATTTTCAATCTTTACCAATAACCTCCCCTCGGCTACCCAACAAACTAACATAGTACAATATGCTGCAGTACCCTTATTTGCTCAGCCCCCTCTCTGCAGTTACTCCAAGACAGAACCCAAGAAGCCTTCACTACTATAGAAAAATGGTTAAATTCCTCCCAACTCATACTAACCCCATCTAGATTCCAACTCATGATCTTCCACCCATCCAAAACATTCAACCATGCCTTGTCATTTTCAATAACATCCTCCAATAATACCCTTATCACACCAGTAACACAAGCCAAGCTACTAAGTGTAACTACTGACCAAAATCTAAAATTCGACAAACCAGTTCCTATTAGATGATCGAAGATGCATTCTTTCGAATGGTCTTGGTTGAACCTGAAAAGACAAAAAGGCAAAATGACAAAGCGGCATATAAGCCAATTCCCTGGTAAAGAAATTGCTTGGCTGCATCTATTACTTTCGAAAAACAAAAACACAGGTTCCCAGTTCTCACCACTGTAACAATTCAAATAAGATTTGAATTAGAATAGGTTTTTAATCTTGAAGTGCGTTAAAATATCGTACACTTTTCATCAAAATCAAATGCTTCAACTTCTTCAGAAACTCAAAAACAGCAACAATTAGCTACATATATATAGTGTAGCCTTGATTGACATTCACTAACCAATTAGTGTCTTAAAGATACATAGTAACTACTTGTCTCAAATATTAGAGTATAAAATATATATATATAAAAATATATATATATAAAAGTATATAAAAAATTGTTCTAATACATGAGAGATCGTTCGAAATTCATATTTCACATTTTTAATAAATATTTAATAACAATGTGTCCTTAAAAACATCAATATAAATAACAATAAATACTATGTATGTGTATATATATATATAAATAAAATTAAAAACATGTGTATTATATAAAAGTATATATATATATAACTATTTAGTTACCATTAAGACAGTATCAATTTATTAGTTTATTTAATAATTGATTAGTAAATGTCCTCCTAGTGCATGTACATATTTAGTTACTAACTTATCCCTAAATTCTAAATTTTAAAATTACAATGTAATGCCCCTATAAACTAAATAAATACAATATAATAAGTATTAAATATTAAATATTAGATATTATTAATAGTATTGACAATATGAAAAAAGATAATATAAATAATAAAAATAATAATGTAAAAGGTTCTAAGTAAATTTCGTACCGAACCTATAATCATATTGCCAATATTACCTTTCCAAATTTTTTAACCTCAAAATACACATGATGGAACTCATCTCATTAATCCCTGGCATTTGGCAAGCATTCGTTCTAAGCTGCCATAACAATTCTTTCTTTTCCAATTTCAGGGACTCGTGCCCTCCCCTTCTATCATTAAATAACTGGTCAATAACTCTGAATTTAAAGTCATGTCCAGTGTAGTCATTGATATGCCTAGCTAATGCATTTTCCATTTTATTCCTATTAATACTGTAAATATGTTCGTATATTCTTTCACTAAGCTTCCTATCGGTTTTCCCTATATAGAAAGCTGAACAATATTTACATGTTGCTAGGTATACTACTTGTTTACTGCTACAATTAAATCTCCCTTTGGTCCTATACTTTGTGTTGCCTATTGTAAAGTTACAACCTTCGTCAACATACTTACAATAATTACACATGTTACATTTATACATGCCTTCTCTATTAGTAAATGGTCGACTAAAACTTTCCAAAATTTCCTTTAGATTGCTCCCACGCCTATACACTATTTTTGGTCTTTCTGGGAGCAAATCTCTGAAATATTTATCACTAGTTAGAAGTTCCCAGTTTTTGGTAATAATGTTCGCTATATTACGGGAATCCATATTAAAAGTACATATAAACCCACTGGTGTTGGTTAGTTCTCTATTATTGCTATTGGGCCCCAGGCTACTAGTTTTTCCTTTGTTCAAGATTGGGACATAATCACCTATCAGTCTTTTATGCTGAACTTCACTAATAATCTCTTTAATGAAGTATGATGGATACCCTCTTTCCATAAAAAAAAAAATTAAACATTAGATTGCATTCTTTTATAAACTCTTCATCTATAGTAGTCATCCTGGCTGCCCTAACTAGCTGCCCTTTAACTACTGATTTTTTCTGGTAAGTTGGATGGCAACTAGTAAAATGTAGGTACATGTTCGAGTATGTCGTTTTCCGGTATATTTTAGAAACATAAGCTTTCTCACTATAATCCTTCCTTAAGTCAACATCCAAGTATACTATTTTATCTTTACTGTAACTAGATGTAAAACCCAGGAAGTTAGTACTCTCACTGAACATTTCCAATAAGCTCTTTAATTTAGCTTCAGTTCCTTGAAATAAAATAAATATATCGTCCAGGAACCTTGTATAAAAAAGGATATCTTCTTTAAATTCAGGGTTACAAAAAACAAATGACCTTTCCCAGTATGCCATTACTAGGTTTGCCAAACCCGCTCCACATGGGGAGCCCATTGCTACTCCAATTTTCTGATGAAAAATGTCGTTATTAAACATTATATAATTATAGGAAAGAACTGTATCTATCAATTCCTCCACTAGTTTAATTTCACTAGTAGGTGCATCCAAAATTCTCAGCATATAGGACACCCATTCAATACCAATCGAATGTGGGATGAATGAATAAAGATCTCTAACATCCACTGTGACAAAAAAACTTTCAGCACAAAAATCCAAATTGTTAATCGCTTTTAAGAAGGACCAAGAATCCTTCGAAATTTGGCTCTCATTTTGGATATATTTTTGTAAAATTTTATCCAGTACTTTGGCACAATTATATGTAATACTATCTCTCCCATCCACGAGAGATCTCATGGGTGGATCGTTCATGTTTTTGTGCACTTTTGGAATTCCAAAAAGGATCGGAGTCCTTGGTGCCAGTTGTTGTAAGTATATATACAAATTTTTGTCTATTCTTGCCTCAATATACAATTCTTCTATGAAAGCTTTAACCTTCCTATAAGCCCCATTCATTTCATTCATAGAGGCCTTCTCATACGTGTCACTATCCAAAATCTTTAGCATCCTAGCATTGTAATCATCGTTAGACATTATGGCAATGCCTCCACCTTTGTCCGGTTTCATAATACGGATTGGTGCTTGCCTTAGAAACCCCAAAATTTCCTTTTCCTCCTTACTTATATTATACTTATAACTGTTAGCGATACTAGTTGTAGTTCTAACTTTTTCTAAATTCCTTAAGTCAACTTCGTTGATTTTTTCAAAAAGTGATAAAAGGGGGTGTAAGGGTGGATTATATACACTGGAAACATAAAAGTCCGATTTGTTGTTCAAGTTCTCCCCCATTAAGGCTAGTAGATTAAGTTTCCTAATGAAAATCTTAAGATCTAACAAAGTATTAGCCACATCAAACTTAACAGAGGGTACAAAAGTGTACCCTTTCGATAGTAGATCTATTGTTTCTTGGCATATAGACATATCAGTGTAATTAAAAATTTTAAAGTCTTGACTTGAGTTAGAAAGAACATTGCAAACAAAATGATCATCGCATGAATTGGCCATTTCACCATCTTCTACCATTTTTTCTTCTTGTTCCTCGTTGTTCTGTTGTTCTGCATTATAGGTTTCGAGGCTCGAGCTCGAAAATTTCTTTCATTTGGAGCACCACCCGTTTTATTTTGTACTGGGGTACTCGTAGTACCAAAATCATTCCCTTGTACTAGTCTTTCACTCAAACATGCATTACTAGGTCCTTCGTGTTGGTTGGCCCCATTATGGACCATATTAGTGTCAGAGGGCGTAAAAGTCTCAGTCTCTCCTTCTGGGTTACAAACCCTGTTGTTTACATTTAAGTTACATTTAATAGTGTTACCACCAGTCCTTATTTTTTGGGAATTAGGTGGGCTGGGGTATGCTTTACCTTCCCCATAAACTTTAAGGTCACGTTTTATTTTTTTAATCTTAGTAACATTCAATTTAGACAGATAATCATCAATGCTAACAAAAATCCTGTCGTATTCAAAACGGTACCTTGAGAAGCTAGCGTCACTCTTTATTGAAGAATCAAGTTCCTCAATTTCCACCAACAAATCATCCACCATAAGCTGGTAGAGGATACAAAAAAGATCCAACAATTCTAGTCCATGTTTATCAAACAACGTAATTAATGCTTTATGAAAAACGGAGCCTTCCACCAGCCCCGTGGGAAACTGCCATTGTCTGAGCCCCTTCGGTATTACTTTGAGGTTAATACATTCACGAAAATACGCTATCTCCAGTTGTAATTTCCGCACTTTGATTAGTTTCTCATCGAATTTGTTCAATTTAGAAGCTAAATCCAGACTTACCTCTTGTTCAGCTTCTATATATTTCTCCGGTTGCACGCCAGTAAACGAAAAAACCCTGTGAACCCAAGTATTCAAAGTTACGGTCCTTCCCGGACCTCCGTCTCTCTGAGGGTTCACACTCACTGTATGTCCTGGGCTGGTTACGTCAGCATTGTCGCTTCTACGAACACTCGCCCCCAAAGATGTACCTGGCTCTTCTCTTGACGAAATCCCTTCGGTTCGGGTTAGCGGGTTTACGTTTACTGAACCACACGCTGCCTTACTAGCTGCAGTAGGACCACGCGAGTCTTGTTGTATATTTTCAGCTACATTGTGACTCCGCTGGTCCTGTGAGTTAGTAACTTCATCAAATCTCTGCGATAAGTTGTCCACTTTCTGGGACAACAGTTCTATTAGTGCTGTTAGGTTCCCATCACTCACATTGTGGTTGGGTGTAGAATTAATGTTTGGTGGTGATTCTGGGTCCATGTTGAAACATAAACCAACCAATAAAAAACGTTAACGAACTTTCGAAAAACAAAAACACAGGTTCCCAGTTCTCAACACTGTAACAATTCAAATAAGATTTGAATTAGAATAGGTTTTTAATATTGAAGTGCGTTAAAATATCGTACACTTTTCGTCAAAATCAAATGCTTCAACTTCTTCAGAAACTCAAAAACAGCAACAATTAGCTACATATATATAGTGTAGCCTTGATTGACATTCACTAACCAATTAGTGTCTTAAAGATACATAGTAACTACTTGTCTCAAATATTAGAGTATAAAATATATATATATAAAATATATATATATATAAAAGTATATAAAAAATTGTTCTAATACATGAGAGAACCTAGCAACATGTAAATATTGTTCAGCTTTCTATATAGGGAAAACCGATAGGAAGCTTAGTGAAAGAATATACGAACATATTTACAGTATTAATAGGAATAAAATGGAAAATGCATTAGCTAGGCATATCAATGACTACACTGGACATGACTTTAAATTCAGAGTTATTGACCAGTTATTTAATGATAGAAGGGGAGGGCACGAGTCCCTGAAATTGGAAAAGAAAGAATTGTTATGGCAGCTTAGAACGAATGCTTGCCAAATGCCAGGGATTAATGAGATGAGTTCCATCATGTGTATTTTGAGGTTAAAAAATTTGGAAAGGTAATATTGGCAATATGATTATAGGTTCGGTACGAAATTTACTTAGAACCTTTTACATTATTATTTTTATTATTTATATTATCTTTTTTCATATTGTCAATACTATTAATAATATCTAATATTTAATATTTAATACTTATTATATTGTATTTATTTAGTTTATAGGGGCATTACATTGTAATTTTAAAATTTAGAATTTAGGGATAAGTTAGTAACTAAATATGTACATGCACTAGGAGGACATTTACTAATCAATTATTAAATAAACTAATAAATTGATACTGTCTTAATGGTAACTAAATAGTTATATATATATATACTTTTATATAATACACATGTTTTTAATTTTATTTATATATATATATACACATACATAGTATTTATTGTTATTTATATTGATGTTTTTAAGGACACATTGTTATTAAATATTTATTAAAAATGTGAAATATGAATTTCGAACGATCTCTCATGTATTAGAACAATTTTTTATATACTTTTATATATATATATTTTTATATATATATATTTTATACTCTAATATTTGAGACAAGTAGTTACTATGTATCTTTAAGACACTAATTGGTTAGTGAATGTCAATCAAGGCTACACTATATATATGTAGCTAATTGTTGCTGTTTTTGAGTTTCTGAAGAAGTTGAAGCATTTGATTTTGACGAAAAGTGTACAATATTTTAACGCACTTCAAGATTAAAAACCTATTCTAATTCAAATCTTATTTGAATTGTTACAGTGGTGAGAACTGGGAACCTGTGTTTTTGTTTTTCGAAAGTTCGTTAACGTTTTTTATTGGTTGCATCCATTACTTTGCCATTTTCGTCACTGTAGTGCGATCTCAAAGTTGGTATATTTAAGTAGGGGTGTGTGTGTGTGTGGGGGGGTGAAGCCCCCCAGTTTATGTTATGTTTTAAGTGTTTTTTTTGTTTGTTTTTTTTTTTTTGAACAGCAATTTTTTTTTCCTTGGAAAAAAAAAATCGCTGTTCTAAGCGTTCAAGTTTGTAAGCTTTTGCTTACATGGGGGTCGATAAATCATCTTTTCCTTTTCTAAGCGTTCAATGATTTAATATATACCCTGACAAACATATAGCACTAACAATTATCAAAGATCATAAAAAAACTAGGTTCACTCTACCACTGCTAGAGCTTCCTCACACAGGAATCCTGAATCACTATCTCTCTTACCCATCTACTCTCCACCTTACTTTATGCTTCCCCAGTTCTATCTAACCTAAACAAATCCAAACTTCTGAAACTATCTACCTACTACAATAAAATTTCAAAATTTGCAACCAATGCTAAGTTTCATTCTCATCATTGCCTCTCCCTAAGACAACTAGGATGGTTAGAACTGCCTAACCTACTAAAATATAATAAACTTCTCCTGACCCATCTACTGCTATACCTACCAAATAAAATACCTGCCCTCTCTGGTCTGCTCACCTTCCATAATACTGTGTGTCAACTAAGATCTTCCAATACCACCCTACTGACTGTTACCAATTGCTTACATAGCTCAGGCCAATCTCTTTATTCCTATACAGTTGCTAAGGCCTGGCACTCTCTACCCCCTGGCATTAGATGTCTGAATAGTAAACATACTTTCAAATCCCTACTAAAAGATCTTCCATTCAAAACTTGGATATGTGCCTGTACAAAACCAGACTAATTTCACCTGTTCCTGACTTTCAATATCCCTAGATCACAGGTGTACTGTGTAGTTTCACTTAGTGCATAGTACTGTGAACCAGGTTGTTAGGCCAACTTTATTGTTATGATTTATAGTTTATGACCCTGTTTGTCTATGGAATCTTCTTTTTGAATTTATGTTCAAGCAATTGTATATCTGTTGTAAAATATCTTGTTTAATTGTTTCTCAATAATCTAACCACTGTCTGCTGCATCATTTGTAAAACTCTGATTTTTACTCCTTTTATATGTTCTATGCTCTTTTGTACAAAATAGCTATGTTTATATCTTTTTTTTTATTTTTATTATTTTTTATAATTTTTTACTATGTATTTGGAGCTTTTCTCCCTGGGCCTCCTCTGAAAACAGTCACCTTGTGCCCATTCGGACTAACCCAGTAAACAAATGGAAAATAAATACAAATAAAATAAATAAATATAACTGATTTCCATCCACTCACACCCAACATGTAATGATGTAACTAATTCCCATCCATGCAACCAACATAAAATGATATAACTGATTTCCAACCACACATCCAACGTCTAATGATGTAACTGATTCCCATCTAAGTACCCAAAGTGTAAAGATGTAACTGATTCCCATCCACACACCCAAAGTGTAAAGATGTAACTGATTCCCATCCACACACCCAAAGTGTAATGATGTAACTGATTCACATCTACACACCCAAAGTGTAATGATGTAACTGATTCCGATCCACACACTCAATGTGTAATAATGAAACTGATTCCCATCCACATAACCAAAGTGTAATGATGTAACTGATTCACATCTACACACCCAAAGTGTAATGATGTAACTGATTCACATCTACACACCCAAAGTGTAATGATGTAACTGATTCCGATCCACACACTCAATGTGTAATAATGAAACTGATTCCCATCCACATAACCAAAGTGTAAAGATGTAACTGATTCCCATTCACACACCCTAAAGTGTAATGATATAACTGATTCACATCCATACACCCAACGTGTAATGATGTAACTGATTCCCATCCACACACCCATGTAATGATGTAAATGATTCCCATCCACATGCCCAGATGTGTAATGATGTAGCTGACTCCCATCTACATACCCAACATGTAATGATGTAACTGATTCCCATCCACACACCCAAAGTGTAATGATGTAACTGATTCACATCTACACACCCAAAGTGTAATGATGTAACTGATTCCGATCCACACACTCAATGTGTAATAATGAAACTGATTCCCATCCACACACCCAAAGTGTAATGATGTAACTGATTCACATCTACACACCCAAAGTATAATGATGTAACTGATTCCGATCCACACACTCAATGTGTAATAATAAAACTGATTCCCATCCACATACCCAAAGTGTAATGATGTAACTGATTCACATCCACACACCCAAAGTGTAATGATGTAACTGATGCCCATCCACATAACCAAAGTGTAAAGATGTGACTGATTCCCATTCACACACCCTGAAGTGTAATGATATAACTGATTCACATCCATACACCCAATGTGTAATGATGTAACTGATTCCCATCCACACACCCATGTAATGATGTAAATGATTCCCATCCACATGCCCAGATGTGTAATGATGTAGCTGACTCCCATCTACATACCCAACGTGTAATGATGTAACTGATTCCCATCCACACACTCAACATGTAATGATGTAACTGATTCCCATCCACACACCCAAAGTGTAATGATGTAACTGATTCACATCTACACACCCAAAGTGTAATGATGTAACTGATTCTGATCCACACACTCAATGTGTAATAATAAAACTGATTCCCATCCACATACCCAAAGTGTAATGATGTAACTGATTCACATCCACACACCCAAAGTGTAATGATGTAACTGATTCCGATCCACATGCCCCAAAGTGTAATGATGTAGCACATTCCCATCCACACCCAATGTTTAATGATGTAGCTGACTCCCATCCATATACCCAATGTGTAATGATGTAACCGATTCCCATCCACACAGCCAATGTGTAATGATGTAACTGATTCCCATTCCCACACCCAACATGTAATGATACAACTGATTCCCATCCACATACCCTGACATGCAATGATGTAACCGATTCCCATCCACATGCCCCAATGTGTAATGATGCAACTGACTCCTATCCACACACCCAACCATTAATGATTTAACTGATTCCCATCCACACATCCCGAAGTGTAATGATGTCACTGATTGAAATCCACACACCCAATGAGTAATGATGTTACTGATTCCCATCCACATGCCCCGATGTGTAATGATGTAAAACATTCCCATCCACACATCCAATGTATAATGAGGTAACTGATTCCCACTCACATGCCCAATGTGTAATGATGTAACTGACTCCCATCCACACACCCAACCTGTAATGATGTAACGGATTCCCACCCACATGCCCTGAAGTGTAATGATGTAACTAATTCAAATCCATACATCCAGTGTGTAATGATGTCACTGATTCCCATCCACACACCCTGAAGTGTAATGATGTAACTGATTCGCATCCATACACCCAATATGTAATAATGTCACTGATTCCCATCCACACACCCTAAAGTGTAATGATGTAACTGATTCGCATCCATACACCCAATATGTAATGATGTCACTGATTCCCATCCACACACACAGCGTGTAATGATGTAACTGATTCTCATTCACACACCCAACATATAATGATACAACTGATTCCCATCCACATACCCCGACATGCAATGATGTAACTGATTTCCATCCACATGCCCCAATGTGTAATGATGCAACTGACTCCCATCCACACACCCAACCAGTAATGATTTAACTGATTCCCATCCACACACCTCGAAGTGTAATGATGTCACTGATTGAAATCCACACATCCAGTGTGTAATGATGTAACTGATTCCCATCCACATGCCCCGATGTGTAATGATGTAACACATTCCTGTCCACACACCCAATGTGTAATGATGTAACTGATTCAGATCCCCACATTCAGCGTGTAATGTTGTAATTAATTCCCATCCACAAACCCAACATGTAATGATGTAACTGATTCCCATCCACATGCCCTGAAGTGTAAAGATGTAACACATCCCAGCCAATGTGTAATGATGTAACTGATTCACAACCACATGCCCCAAAGTGTAATGATGTAACTGATTCAAATGCACACATCCAGTGTGTAATGATGTCACTGATTCCCATCCATACATCCAATGTGTAATGATTTAACTGATTCCCATCCACATGCCCCAAGGTGTAATGATGTAACTGATTCCCATCCACACACCCAGCATGTAATGATGTAACTGGTTCCCATTCACGCACCCAGCATGTAATGATGTAACTGGTTCCCATCCACACACCCAGCATGTAATGATGTAACTGATTCCCATCCATACACCCTTACTTATAAGTTGGCTGACATAGAATGATTTTTTCACAACCTTGGCCACACATTGGTCAAAGTCACGTGTCAGAGTGCTGTCTACATAAGTAAGGGCATAGCATCCATGTCCACAGAGGTCAAGCCTTATCAGACTCATCATTGAGCATAATGCCCCCTTCAACATGTACCTGACCAAACATGTGACAGCCGGAGTGCCTACAAAGGTTCCTTACTAGGACAATCCAGAGTATAAACACACTGTCCTATATGGATGCCTTAAAGCCCTATTTTCCTAGATCCATAACTACTGGGTCAGCTCTTATCAATGGAGTGATTACATTTTGTGGCAGTTTTTCCAAAAAGCAGTATAATGCATTTTTTGGCATTGCGTTTTAGTCGATGACTTTGGCAGCATTTATCTGTCTGTGTTAGACCCTCTTGTAAGATGTTTGTGTCATGGGGGAATTTATGACATCTCAAGATGTTCAGTCTTCTGTGAACTTGGTCAACCAAAGGCCCACAACACTAACTTTTACCTCCAAGAAGTAGATGTCAAATATGAGCGATCCTAGTATGAAGTCCTGAGGTACAACACTGGTGACCGGTCTCGTAGTGGAGGTGGTATCACCAATCCTAACTTCCTGGGTTATGTCTGTGAGCCAATTGGCACTTCAGTAAGTTATGTAGGGGTTTACTCCTAGTTCAATGAGTATCAACTATACCCAGGTTAGGTATTGTACCAAATGCCTTAGTCAGGTTCAGGTAGACGTTATGCACCATTTTCCCCTAATCCATTTACTTGGTGACCTTCTCAAAGATGTCCACCAAGATTAGCAGGCATGATCTACCCTTCACAAAGCAAAACTGGGTCGGGTCCAGTATCTGAAGGTAGCCTACATATATGCTGATCATTTCATGATAATTCATTCCATGACTTTGCATGTTAGACTAGTGAGACTAATAGGTCTGTTGTTTCCAGGGATCAGTTGATGGTTCACCCTTGTGAAGTGGGATAACCATTGAAGTCCTCTGTTTGCATGGTACAAAGACTGTTTTGAGGCTATAATTGAAAAGTGACTCAAGTGGTCGCAATAGGTCATATTTCCAGCTATTTAGGGGGAATCCTGGGATATTGTTGGGGTTCACTGATGCTGTGTGTTTGGACTTAGCAAGCACCACTAGGACCTGCTCCCTGTTAATAGTTGTGTGTGTGTGTGTGTGTGTGTGGGGGGGGGTTATGCTAGTAGGTATTTCATGGAGGGAGGCGGGGGGGAGTCAGGGTGAAGTTTGAGCTGAATTTGTCAGCCACCAAATTCACTATGTTTCTCTGCTTAGTGAAGGTGGCACCATTAACTGCCAGTTTGGCATACTAATGTGTGTTGCCTTTGAAGTTTTGGACATAGCTGTAGAAGGCCTTCTGGTTGTCCTTCACCTGTAAGACTATCTTGACCTCGTAATTGGCCTTGTTGCACTTAATTAGTCCTCTTAGTTTATGGTTTGTTTTAATTAGAGAGCTCCTGTCATTATGAGAGTTGCCCTTCTTTATTTTAGCCATGGCTTTTTCCTTTTGTTATATACCCTATTATGGTTAGGGTTCCACCAGTGTGGTCTGTTTTTTTGTTTTGGGATTACTTATAGTAGGTGCAGCACCCACTGTTCAGTCATTTACATGGTTGTTCAGGGTCTCTGTGAAAAAATCCACATAGGTTGTGAACTCAGCATTGGAAGGGACATTACATTTTGATAAACTATCACTTAATAGGATGCTGTTTGCTTTGGAATAGTTCCTAGCTGTTACAGGGTTTGCTGGGGTTACCAAGTTGATTTTTATTTCAAAGGGATCACCTTTGTGGTATGACCTCACAAGTGAGGATGTGACACTGGGCAGGGTGCAGTGCTCAACTATATTGATGAGTACCAGGACCAGTATGTCTGTACCTCTGATGGATGTGTGCACTGGTCAAATGTATTTGTATTAATAAAATCTGGGAATCATTGTGCCTGTGAGCATGAGGCAGTGTATGTTTCTGAGTCTATAGAGAGGTAATTAAAGTTTCCCATGAACAGGGTATTTGATTTAATGGCGAGTGTCTCTAGTAGGTCAATGTATGAGCCATGGAATTCGAGGGGCATAAGGAGTGACCTATAGCTTACTAGGGTATGGTATGGGACTTTGTCTATGCTGATTTGGAGATGAATAAATTCCAAGGCATCATCCTGTTAAAGCAATGTAGAGTTATCCTTGTTGCTAGTATAGCTTGAGACGTTTCCACCTTTTGTCCTTGTCCGTGCAGCTGATGGTCTCAATGTGTGGAAGTCACTGAGGCCTTACACTGCAGATTTAAATGGTATCTCAGTAACAGCACAGATATTTATAGTCTACAGCATGAGAAGAGCTTCTAGTGGAGTTCTTTGTTTAAGCTCCTAGCATTGAGCAGTCCAGAGAAGTACAACTCAGGTCATCAATGCCCACATGGACTATGATAGCATTATACTGGTACTTGTGGTATAGCGACTTGAGTGTGTGTGTAACTTGGCGGATCCTGGCTCCAGATAAGCAACTAACCATTATCTTCTCCTTGTTCAGTCTGGTGGGTGGGGCATCTGTGTGTCATACAACGGAGTCCCCTATGAAAAAAGTCCTGGGTAATGTGTCTGCTTGCCTTATGGGCTTTGTTCTTGGGGCTCCATTGGGTGGAAGAGTCTGTGTGGTGTTTGGTGTTGCTTTAGGTGAGTGCTTTAGAGATTGCTGAGGATAGGTGTTACCATTTATAGGCTTAGGAGGTCTTTGAGGTTTGGGAAGATTACTTTTTAGTGCCTCAGCATAGGATGGGATATGTGTGTGTTGGATGCTGTGTGGTGGATGTAGTGTGTGCCTGTTCTTGACAACCTCTTCTTTGTATGCGAGATTTTTGACTCCAGTGAAATTGTGTATGTGCATCTCTCACATACTGTGCTTATTTTCTAAGGATTAAATAGTCTGCGAACATGAGACAATTGCTACAATGTCTCAGGATGCCCGTATCTACCACGTGAGACAATTGCTACATTGTCTCAGGATGCCCGTATCTACCACGTGAGACAATTGCTACATTGTCTCAGGATACCTGTATCTACCACGTGAGACAATTGCTACATTGTCTCAGGATGCCCGTATCTACCACGTGACACAATTGCCGCATTGTCTCAGGATGACCGTATCTACCACATGAGACAATTGCTACATTGTCTCAGGATGCCTGTATCTACCATGTGAGACAATTGCTACATTGTCTCAGGATGCCCGTATCTACCACGTAGGCCAAGGAGACATTTGGAAATTGCATACTGATGTTGTCTGGACCTGTATTTGGGTGGGCTACTGTAACTCATGGATTGGGTTATACAGAGGTCTCATTGGGTGGCTTCTGGGGTTTGGAAGTAGACTGGGTTAGATTGTGCTAAGATTTGATAGTAGTTCTATTTAATATGAGGGCTATCTGCTATAAGCTTGGCTCCACACAATGACTTTGTTTAAGTCGCACTAAGTTACAGGTTTCAGTTCTAAGGGAGGTTTTTTTTAGATAAAATGTACTTTCTCAGTGTTTGTGTCTCTACAGGGCACTGCTAACCTCTTGATGTAATAACACCAAGAAAGACTGTTTGTCATTATAATGATACAACACAACTTAAACTACCTTGACAAGACAATTTCTTTCAAGTATTAGGAACCTTTAGAATGATTTAAAGGCAGCTTTTCTCCAGTTGTGGTATTTCTTAAAATACTAAGCTCTGTATTGGTGAATAATGGAAAATTTTTGAGACTCCTATTTTTTATTTAAACAAATTGTGTCAGGGTGGCTGACTGTTTGAATGCATAAGGGTCCTTCCTTTCCTTGGTGGTACAGATGCAACTTGTTTTGAGAATATTAACAAGGGTGGCCACGGTGGTGCAGCGGTTAGCGTTGCTGCCTCACAGCAAGAGGTTCTCCGGTTTGATTCTCAGCTGGGGTGCCTTCTGTGCGGAGTCTGCATATCCTCCCTGTGGTTGCATGGGTTTCCTCCAGGTGCTCCAGTTTCCTCCCACATCCCAAAGATATGCTGTAGGTGGATTGGACACTCTAAATTGGCCCTAGGTGTGAATGAGTGCGTATGTGCGTGTGCCTTCTGTGGAAGGTTGGGCGCTGGGCTGGCAACTCGACACTGTAAAACTCCACTGCCAATCATGAGCGGACAGGTGATCCACTGTGGCGACCCCTAACCGGGAGCCAGAAGAAGAATGAAGGTAGTGTGGGCCAGTCCCACATGTGAGGAGTATGACAGAGAGATTTCCTTCTGCAGAAAATTTGAGTCTTAAGGTCACCTGTGTGTTAGTCTGAATAGCCAGTCATGACATTCTCACTGTTACTTATTTATTTATTTACATTTGTTTACCGGGAAATTCCAACTGGACACAGATCCTTTTGTAGTGGAGGCCCGGGGAGAAAAGCTCCACAGAACAATAAATGAGCAGCAGAGTACATGAAGAACAATTGAATATACATACAATAGCAAATAATACATACTGCAGCAAACATTAGCTATACATACAATATGAAACATAGTAATGAACTAGAGTTACCACCTGTCCCACTTTCCGAGGGACAGTCCCTTTTTGGGCAGTTGTGTCCTGCAAAAAAATTGAACAAATGGCAAATGTCCTGAGATTTTAGGACAAACATATTTCCAATATGTTCTCTAATAGTTGCATAAAACAGTTAGTTTGCATCTGAAACACCTAAACATTATAAGAAACAGAATAAGCAACTCAAATTCTACAAGAATAATCTTTTATTCTGGAACAAAGTGAATTTCTGTCCTTTTACTGGCCATGGGTATGTTTTGCCCTGCAAAATTTGACATTTCTACAACAAATGTCCCACTTAGGGCATTTAAAAAGGTGGCAACCCTATAATGAACAGATATACCAATATCTAGCTAGAGGCTAGGAATAAAGGTAGGATGTATATACAGATACTACTAAGCTCAAACAGATACTGTTCTAAACCCATATACCTAAATCTTATATACAATATTGCGCTAAACTCAAGCAGATATAAAGCAGAAGCTCCACATGAAGGTGGAACAAGCTGGAAGGGCTGATGGGATGGAAGGGGAAGATAGAGGAGACAGTGAGTAGTATGCGTCGTAGTGAGAGGTAGCTAGGGGTAAGTCAGTTTAATATGTATTTGGAGTTGAGATGAAGTGAGGTAGTTAAGCATGTTATAACAGGTCTGACAGATTGAGTGAGGAGGGAAGGGGAGGGTAAAGGGTGAGCCAGAGCATGCAGAGGATGGAATGCAATGATCAGACAGTGTGAGGCATAGTGGCTAGGGGAGGGGAGGTATACAAGCTGTATTTGATGAATTAATCTACATCCAGTTTTCTTGACCCTGAAACTCTAAGCTACAACGCAATTTTCACAAACGTCAAAATAGTCAAAAGGTTATGTGAGATAAGCATCGACTTGCTTTAATTCATCCTTTTTCATCCTTCCTTACATCTTTGTGGGGAAATGTTCATAAATGCAAATGTGCAAACACAGAGTAGCATGAATTATACATGGTCACTGTAGGAAAACATGCCACTGATGGGTTGTAAAATACATAAAATATATAAAGAAATGAAAAAGTTTATATCTCGGTTCTGTTTAGTTATTATGTTGTGACTGAATTTCTCCCCCCAGGATTCAGTGCCAAAAGGTTAGACAGACTTTACAAAAAGGAGGTGGCATAGCACCTCTATTCCCTAACACCTACAACATAACTTCATACTCGAACACTATTCCACAGTTTTCCAATGCAGAAATCCTCATTTCTTGTTTAAAACTAAACAACTCCAAAAGAATACGTATCTTAGTATTATATACATCCCCCAGCAATAATGTAACTATCCTGGATGATATCCCGGCCTGCATCTCTAATACAATCAAAAATGAGACTATCATTTTGGGAGACGTCAGCATCAGTTGGCTAAATTTCTGCTATAATTTCCCTACCTCCTGCATCAACTCATTTCATTTCGCTCAACTCATCACAACTCCAAAAAGGTACAACAAAAGTAATAGTAAAGGCTCCATCCTAGACTGGATACTGGTCACTGACCCACGTAAGATCTCTGCAGCAGGTACTTTGTCAAATGCACTCAGTGGCCATCTTCCTGCTTTTATTCACAGAACCATCCCCATCATACAAAAAGAGCATCACTACAAACAAATACAGAAACTCGCCAAATTCAAACCAGTCATTTATCAATATATTAAAAAACTTAGACTGAAACTTTACCACTAGACAAGGCAGTGAACTATTTTTAATATAACATTGCTACAAACTCTAAATAGTCTTGTACCCATTGAGGTAAAAAGAATTAAAACCAACCATGCTCCATGGTTAACCAAACAAACTAAGGAACTAATGCTAGCTAAAGATAAAATATGGAAACAGCGGCTAAAAATAAAGACCCTCCAAATCTGATGAATTTAAAACTACTCTGCAACCAAGTTAAAAAAATAAGTTTTGCTCTAGGCAAAAAATGGAATTCCCTTCCTCAGTCACTAAGAACCACCCCAAACTATGAAAATTTCAAGGCCCAGCTTTTCACACATCTGTCTACTAAACGGAAATGCCCCTGCCTCCTCCCTACATGAGCTTTGATCACTTCAAGCCACAAGAGTCTCCCCCTACTGGTACATAAGCCCTCTATACCTCCCTCAGGCACTTTCTTTCAACTCTATCAAATCTCCCTGCAATCTCCCACTGCTTTATCCCTCTCCCTACTTCTTCCACTCCCAGAGCTATATTTGCTCAACAACACATGTAAATATTGTAAATATATAGTACTTCTTTCTACTCAAATTGTGCATTTAAAGCATATTTCACTATCTTTTGTGGATCCAAACTAATCATGTCAAATATCAGTCCAACCTTAACACTTACTTTCAGCGAATTTATATTTCCTATACTCAATGAAAAAGCTTAATTTTAATCTGTTCTACAGAATTGTTATCTGGTACAAGGTTGTATTTCTTGTAATCATATTTGTAAACTACTAATGCATTCTCATACCTTGCTTGCATTTCTTGTAAATCTTGTATGTCAACTTTTTTTCTTGCAAATTTAGTATGTAAACTGTTTTTCTATGTGTATGTAAACTTTAGTATGTAAACTGTTTTTCAATGCATTCTCGGAGCTTTTCTCCCTGGGCCTCTACTGAAAATGGGCCAGGTTGACCCAGTGGACTTCCCCAGTAATCAAACTGGAAATAAATGACTAAATAAATAAATAAATAAATAAATAAGTAACCAAAGACAAAAAAGATTACTCCCCGAAACTCCAAGCCAATCACAAGCAAAACCCCAGAAAATTCTGGACATGACTTAATTCACTACTACACCCTGGCACCAAAAACTATCCAAGTCCACACACTGATAAACCTCCTGCACAAATAGTTAGTCTCTTCAACTCTCACTTTATCAACAGCATGTCAACTATTACTGCTAACTTTTCCCAACCTCATAACAACTCAGCCTCACATACTTCTACTTATATTGTACTGTAAAGTCAATCCTCTCTCACTCACACTCATTCCACTACAGTCGCCCACCATTCCTGTAAAACAACTACCCCACCAACATGATTTTTCACCCTTAAACCAGGGCCAACTACTACCATAAAATGGTTACTTCTCAGACTCAAACCTACCTCCATCACAGCTGAGAGCCTACCCACTGAATATTTAAAATTAGCAGCTGCAGCAATTGTCTATTGCATTAACATACTCATTAACAGAGTCATCTTTGAATCCTATGTTCCAATAGTCTGGAAAAGGCATACATTTTACCTCTTCATAAAGGTGGTAACTTTACTGATATTTTACTGATATCTCCAGCTTTCATCCTAGAGCCATCCTATCCCCTATCTCTAAGATCCTGCAAAGGTGTATTCACATACAACTTCTAAGCTTTCTTCTTAATAACCAGATTCTATCTCCTACACAGCACAGTTTCAGACCAGGTCACAGCACTATGACTGTCATGATATCTTTCTTGGATACTGTAAACAAAGCTCGAGACTCAGGCAAACTCATCTCCTCCCTATTCCTAGATCTGTCAAAAGTTTTTGATACAGTCTCCCATCCATTACTTCTACAACTCTCTTAAGATTGGTGTATCTTCCTTCACTATTAACTGGTTCTCAAGCTACCTATCCGATAGATAACAGGCAGTTAAATGGCAAAACTCCCCATATCTTCACAACTACACAGATGTCCCCCAAGCCTCCATACTAGGCCTTCTCCTGTTTAACATCTTTATTAACTACCTTCACTCTTAATCCAGTCAGTCCTCTCTCATCCAATATGTAGATGATTCTACACTTATATGCTCTGCTGATTCCATATCAATTTTATGATAAATTACTCAGCAGGCCTTTTCCTCTTTTGAAATCTTGTTCTGCGCCAATCAACTGGCACTTAATCCAAATAAAAACAAGCTGTTCCTCTTTACCCCAAAGAAGGCAGTTCCCTTAAACAAGACACAGTATAGCCTCCAGTCCCAAAGCTAAGCAACAATTGAAGTAATTACTCACACTAAATTAAGTGGAGTAGTAATTGCTGAGCATTTAAAATTTGACTTACACATACCACACAATATTAGCAAGGCACTTCAGAAATTCAGCATACTCTATAGGCACAAACATTTTCTTAATTCTTCCACTAAACAAACCTTTGCAATCACTTACTTATTACCCTCTGTCATCTGTGGTGCCCTGCTACTCACAAACCTTCAATCCTCACTAAACACTAAGCTTGCAGCATGCTACAAAAATTGCTAAATTTGCTACAAATGCTAAATATTCCACTCACCACTGCACATCCCTTCTCTCCCTTAACGCTTGAGCTCCCTCACTGCCTCACTTACCTGCAATTGACTACTGCACATAAAATAATCCATAAAACTTTTCTCTGTCCTGTCCTTAGTTCACTATTTAGCCACTATCTACCCAAAAAAATCTCATCAGAAAATCAACAACTTCTGCTGGTCCCCAAACTAAACTCCCTGCTGGTTAGCTTCTATACTCCTACACCATAACTAGAGCTTGGAATGCCCTCCCATTAGCAATTAAAACTATTTAAACCTTATCATCCTCTAAAACCTCTTTACATACATATCTCTCTTCATCCTGGAACTGCACATGCATTAAGCCCCCAGACATTAAATCCTAACAGCCTGTCTCATTCCACCTATACATCCTACTGTTTCATCTCAGTTAATTACTACCTCATACTAAGACGTCATTACAACAATGGCTCTTCTTTGACAGCAGCTCACATATTCTTCGCTGTCTCATTACCTGTGTTATCCATGCTGTAATTTAAGCCTGTAATAATTGTAACAATTCTAACATTTGTTCTATATTTGTTGAATATTTTCTTTGTGAATATTTGCATTATGCAATTATTTAATTATATAATTATTTCTTTATGTAATTGTTTATTGTGGAGCTTTTCTCCCTGCGCCTCCACCGAAAATGGCCTATACTGGCCCAGTGGACTATCCCGGTAATCAAATGTCAATAAATAAATAAATGAATGAATAAATATAGCTTTCTGAGCATCACGTTTGCAATACAAACATGCCACAATATTAAAGTACATATCTTAACATATGCAGTAACAGACCATTCCTTACTTTATTTATGAGTCACAGCAATTCAACGCCAAAATAAATTTAATTTCTGGAAATATCCTGAAAAGAGTGACATGATAAAAGTGTCACTGTTTGGGAGCCTACAAGCCCAGATCCCTTTATTAAATCTGTATGCAAATCTAAAATGTGTTGCATTCTCAGCTGTAGAATGACTAGAGTCCATGTCTCACCTCAGTGAGGACTGTGGTGCAAGGCCAGCACCTGATCTGCTGTCTTATACCAGTGCAGTCAGTGTGCATAAAGAATATAACTGTATCAATATACATAGTGCATGTCAGCTATGCATCCCAGATCTAGTATGACAGTGTCATCCAGGACAGACAGACTATAATATGTGAATAAATAATAAAACACATTTCATAAAGGTGTTGGAGGTTTTTCATTTAGGTAAAGCATTACTTACCAAAGTCTGAATAAACTTTTACATAGCATGGTACCCCATAATGCCATTTTTAGAATATGCAATTTCCCGAGTCTATTTTCATGAAAGTGCATTTATCTGAAAATGCACATTCGCAAAAATCAGTTCAGCGAAGAGAAGTCACCGGTTCTGGGATACTGTGGTGGTGCAAGTATGGTGTTTCTATAGTGGTGTATGGGAGGGGAGCTTGTTGTTGTAGACTGTGGTACACTGAGGCTAAGGGAATATTCCCTTTTCCCCACTGTAGTGGAGTCTCAGAGTTAGTATATATCAGTAGCACGATTGTGGGGGGCACAGGCCCCCACATGGGGTGCAGGGGGCTTGCACCCCTGCATACATGTGTTTACAGTATTTCTTTTATTATTATTATTTGTTTTTTCATTTGTTTTATTTTTCTCTTTCGCTGAACTGATTTTTGCAAAAGTGCATTTTCGGATAAATGCACTTTTGTGAAAACGGACTCAGGAAATTACAGTTTGAGGAACAGCAATTTCAATAGTTCAGTGTAACCCCTATTGAGACACCTCCACCTTTAGCCCTTGCCTGTGCAGCTACTGGTCTAAAAGTGTGGAAGGCACTGAATCCTTGCATTTCTGGGATACTGCACAGATGTCTAAACTCTCAAGTGTTAGGAGGGATTAGAGGGAGTATAGTTTTTTTATTTAGATTCGTGGCATTGAGCAGTAGCATCCTGAGGCTTAGTTGAGTCGATTTTGTTATATCAGTAGAGTTGTTGATTTGGTATTACCTAAAAAAGGCACTATGGAGGTCGATAATGTTTTAGCCAGTATTCGGAAAACATAGAGGGGACAGATGCAAACCATCCTTGGCAAAGCAACATAGGATCATAGGAAATCACTAGGTTAATGGCCCTGGGGCCCTTACAAAACTAGGCAAGAGTTTATCCAGAAAAAAGAACTCTCAGTCAGCCCCTGTCACTCTTGTCAGTGAGTGCAAAGGTGGAACCACTGGGATAAATTTGTGGTTTCCTATCTACTCATCAAGGTTGTGCTTGAAGAGAGTCAGCAAGGTACTCTGTTTAACATGTATGGGAAGTCTGTTCCAAAGACAGGGCATCCTCTGGGAGACAAACCTGTCTCTCTAGAAGGTTTTGTTGATGTTGCATATTAGATTTAGGCCTATCGAGTGGGTAATGTGTGAGGAGTTAGCCTTACAGGTATGGAGCATCTCTATTAGGGCAGGGTCCAATATTGCTTTGTAGGTGAGACACAGATCACCTCTGAGCAATCTGCATGATACCAAGTAGAGTGATAGTGATTTGAGCCTGTCCACATAGGACAGGTGTTGGAGGCCATAGATTCTCTTTGTGAGATATTTCTGTGGTGCCTTTCCACTTGGTGCAAGTGTTTGGAGAGGTACATACCAAATGGGGCTTCATACTGAATTATAGGCCTAATGAGGAAGGAGTACAGAGAGGTAATAACCTCTTTTTTTCTGGATGCAGTCCCTTTACTTATGAGATGAACCAAGTAAAAGGCTTTCCTGACTACTGCCGCCACATGATGGTCGAATGTGAGATTGTTGTCAACCTGAGTACCCAGGTCTCACACCACAGGTTGTGTGCTTAGGAGGTTGCCATTGATGTGGTAATCAGTATGGGCCATGTTTTTGCTGAATGGTATGATAATACATGATTTTGCATTTAACTTAAGGCCATGACCTTGGCACCAGTTATTTGTAGCTGCAAAACCCTCTTGCAGTATGTTAAAATCATTTGGGGAGTTAATGACAGCAGCCAGCTTGCAGTCATCCACAAACTTGGTCAGCCACAGGCCCTTTGTTTTTGCCCGGACCTCTGAGAAGTAGATGCCAAACAGTAGGGTTCCCAGGACAGATCCCTGGGGATCACCACTAGTGACAGGTCTGCTGACGGAGGTGATGGCACCTATTTTGACCTTATGGGTCCTATCGGTGAGCCAGTTGGCCACCCACCTGACAAGATAGGGATTTACTCCAAGTTGTGTTAGCTTTTCAATGATGCCTGAGTGGGGAGCAATATGTACTGATTTTCCCTCATCCAGGGCCTTATGACAGTCTCAAAGAAGTCAACCAGATGCAATAGGCAAGATCTGCCCCTGATGAATCCGAATTTAGTGGGGTCAAGTGCTTGGAGATTGCTTATGTTCTTGTTTATGAGAGCCATAATAATATGCTCCATTGCTTTACAGATCAGAATTGTCAAGCTAATGGAGGGATAGTTTCCCAGGTCAGTAGTAGCACCACCTTTATGCAAGGGGATGACAATGGCAGTTCTCCACTCTGCTGGAATGAAGCCTGTAATTAGGCTGTGGGTGAATAGGTTGCTCAATGGCTATGCTAGTCCTTGCTGGAGACATGGTCTTTTTAACCATGTCCTCCCATGTTGACAAATAGTAGAATGATGCTAGAAAGACAGCTAATTCTTAAAATCAATCACCTTTTGCTTATAGTGTGGCATCATCTTCGGTGATTGCAATGTGCTGTTCAATATTAGGCTCATACTAGCCTGCGACACATAATTTGAGAGTTCCATAATGTCTTTCTTCACATAGTGCAGGGAGGTATGTCTCAGGTCATTTAAATCTACATGGACTATGATGGAATCATACCAGTAGCTGTGGTGTAATGACTTGAGTGCATGCGTGATTTGGTGGATCCTGGCCCCAGATAAGCATTTAACCATTAGCTTCACCTTGTTCAGCCTAGTTAGAGGGATATCAGTATGTCTTACAATGGAATTCCCTATGACAAGATTCCTGGGAAGTGTGTTGGCTTTTATTAGGGGCTTAGTGATGTTCTTCATGTTTCACTGTTGCAGTCATCACATTTGGGTTATCCCTGCTGGGGTAGCCCTCGGCCGGCCTGAATAACAGAGACTTAGTATTTCTGCTTCAGTTGCTGTTGCTTGAAGACTGACATCAAGTCATCAGGGGTATAAAGGAAGGCAGCGGATGCCATTACATTAGTCTTTCTTGCCCTGAAGCCCGAAGCAGAAGCAGTTTGCATGAGTGATGGTCGGCCGCTACCTGAGTTTCGTTTCCAAATTGAAGCTGAAGTCTTCGAAAGCTAAGTACCCCGTTGGGATCCTTTTTTCTTGCACTAACCAATGTCAGAAAAAGTTAATAACTGGCTCGCCTGTGGAAAGCAGATACCACACTGGGACTTCCATTTCTACTGCATCACTTGTCTAGGCCCAGACCACAATGTCCCTCGCTGTCGGTTCTGTGCTTTGTTTAACACCAGAACTATTCATTGTCAGGCCCTTATTGCAGCCAGATATTCCCATTTACAGTCCTCGAATTCCAATATGGCTTCCATAAGCCATCCAACAGCAGACCTTCCGAAAAAATGTAAAGATAAAGATAGAGACAGACCACAGGACTAAACTTCCGACAACATACCACCAAGCTGGTCGTCAGTCCTCCGGAATTCAGTGAGGTGCTTTCGCAGCCTCTGATGCTCACTTCAGTTAATTTGCAAGCCTCTACCGAGATGCCACAGAACTCTTCTTCATCTAAGGATCCTGTGGTCGTCTCTGCCTTGGATGGGTCCGGAGCCGCTGTGCAGGCACCAGCTTCCCAGGAAGTCCTTTGCAGCACCGAATCCAGACATAAACGAATGCCTTCTTTCATGGCTACCGTTCTTTCTAAACCAACTGAGTTCCTTAGGCTCAGGGGTCAAACCACCCCCAAGAAACTGCCTTCCAGCCATTTTTTGGTGCCTACTCCCTTGCCTCAATCACAAATGTTTAGAATGGCAGAGGACCTTATCATGCTGATTAGGGGAAGCCAAGCCTCTCCCTCAAAAAGAAAAAAAGATCTCTATCCAGAAGTTTTGTCTGAACAAGAGTCAGATGAATCTGATGCATCTGACTAAGAAGACATGCAGCCTCTCTCTACATATGAGGATTCTGATGCAGAGGAATCTATTCCTTCAGCCTCTCCCCCAGGGGATTTTTCCTTTTGGAAAACCCTGCATACTTTAAGGGAGCATTTCAAATGGGAGAGTCAAGACTACCCCATAGTCTAAAAAGAGACTCAGAGAGTTTGTGGACCTTCCACAGCACAGGCCCTTAGCCACCCCCACAGTCCTAGATGTGGTAGATGATGTCTTCCTTGAATCCAGCTTGACTCCAGACGCCCTCCCTCTTGCCTTCAGAAAGCCAGGCAGGTACTACAGAGTCCCTGACTCTCACAAATATCTCTTTAAAAACCCAGCAGCGGACCCTGAGGTCATTACTCAAGGCCCAAAATGGGTTAAAGCTACTTCAGCTAAGAATCCCACCCTCTCCGACAGGGATTCCAGAGCACTGGACAGATGGGGTATAAAAGTATACACCTCAGCTACTCTTGCTATCAGCGCACTCAATTGTCAGTTCCATATGCTTAAATATTAACAAGAAACCTTGGAACTCATTAAACAAAAAATTACCTCCTTTCCCGCATTGGCAGTATCTAAAGATTTACATGAATTAATGCACTCTGCTGGTAAAGTAACTAAACACACTTTGCACTGCGTTTTTGACACCTTAGAAGGTTCTTGCAGGGCAGCAGTCACTGGATCTGTCATTAGAAAACATGCATGGCTTAAGGAACAGCCTCTGCCAGACCATGTCAAATCAAAATTGTTGGATGCACCCTTGCGCAAAGATAACTTATTTGGTACTAAAGCAGAAGAGGTGTTAAAAAAGATGGAAGAAAAAGCAAAATCTATACAGACTGTTAAAGATTTCTTACAGGTACAGCCCCCTAAGTTCAGCAGGCATTGTCCTTCCAAGCACTGGTCCTTTCCTGCACCTAGTAAACAGGGCCAGCCTAGGCTCTGTGGAAACAGACCTCCAAGACAGCAGTCCCATGGGTTGCAGAGATCTAAGCAAGGGACTGCCTCCACTTCAAAACCAGGAAGTTCTAAGCCACCCCTTATGGCAAAAACTCACAATGACTCACCCCCTCCTTACCTCGCCTCTGCCCACCATCACATACCCCTAGGAGGAAAAATCTCCTTTCACTCAAGCACCTGGGCCACCATTACCAAGGACCAATGTGTTCTGAACATTGTGTCTCAGGGGTACAAATTCTCCTTCTACACCCTTCCAACCCCCAAAAGGTTCCCAGACCTACCACAAAATCAGTGGGCAGAGGCTCAAAATCAAATCCATACCCTGCTCTTCTTGGGAGCAATAGAACACATTCCTGCAGAGCAGATAGGCCAAGGCTTCTACTCCAGACTTTTTCTGGTACCCAGAAAAGAGGGCACCTGTTGCCCCATCCTCGATCTGTCCTTTCTAAACACCTTTATGGTGATCCCAAAATTCAAAATGCTCACCCTCCAGCAGCTGCTACCCATGCTGTCCAAGGACACCTGGCAAGTCACCCTAGACCTAAAAGAGGCCTACCTCCACATTCCCATCAGGGAGTCCTGCAGAAAATATCTTCGCTTCAGGGCAGGATCTCAGCACTTTCAGTTCTCTGCACTTCCCTTTGGCTTATCTACTGCTCCCAGAGTTTTCAAAAAATGCATGGCTCTGGCCATTGTTTTTTGTAGACAAAGAAATATTCAAATTTATCCCTACTTAGATGACTGCTTTATTCAGGCAGACAGCCAAGAAAAGCTGCTCAAAGACCTGGCCTTTGTAAAGGACCTGCTAACCTCCTTAGGGTACACAATCAATGAAAAGAAATCCAAACAGGTACCCACCAAAAGGATAACCTTCCAGGGAGCAAGTCTGGACACAGCATCCTAGATGGCATGCCTAACACCAGAGAAACAAAGTTTCCTATCATCTTACTTCTCTCAACTGGCCACCAGGCCCCAACTTTCTGCAAGGGAAATCCTGCAAGCCCTGGGGTTCATGGCATTTTGCATACTCCTTATTCCATATGCCAGCCTGCATATGAGGAAACATCAGTGGTACCTAAAGAGCCTTTGGTGTCAACACTCTCAAGATCTGGAAACTCTTTTACCTATTATTCGTTGCCTGAGGGAGGAATTTCTTTGGTGTGCAACAGTCTGCTCCCACAACAAGGGACTGCCCTTCTCCCCACACCACACCACACCACCCAGACCCTCACCACAGATGATTCAGACTATGCTTGGGGTGCACATCTGGACAGCAGGTGCATACAGGGCCATAGAACCCCCCAGCAACTCCCCCTGCACATCAATCTAAAAGAGATGATGGCTGTGCAGCAGGTCTTGATAGCTTTCAAACCTCTTCTCTCTCCAGGGGTTCTCCTGATCAAAACAGACAACACCACAGTGATGTGGTACATTAACAAGCAGGGAGGAACTCACTCCTACCCGCTGTGCAGGCTGGCTATGACCTTTGGTTCGCAGCCTCTTCCATGCATCTACACCTGTTATCACAATATCTGCCAGGCTCTCTCAACTCCCTGGCAGACCAATTAAGCAGAAAACTGTTGGACCCCAATGAGTGGCAGCTCAACAGAAACACCTTCATACTAATAACTTAGACATGGGCAAGCCCGGAGGTCAACCTCTTTGCCTCCTACACCAACCATCAGCTCAACAAATTCTTCACCAGGGAGTATCACTGCAAGGCATGGAACGTTGATGCCCTGTCCTTCTCCTGGGTAAACCTCTCAGTCTATGCCTTTCCTCCTCTACCTCTCATTCCCAGAGTACTGATCAAAATAAGGGAGGAAAAACCAAAGACCATTCTCATAGCTCCAGACTGGCCCAGACAGCACTGGTACCCCTTACTGCTCAGCATGTCCCCACTTCCCCATGGTATCTTCCTCAGGTTCCCAACCTCCTAACCCAGAGGGCAGGGGAATTCATGCACCCCCAATTGCAGACACTCATTTTGGCAGCTTGGCTTATAACCTGGCCCCTGATCAATCTGCCCTCCTCAGTAAACAGGTTCTGGATGTTATCCAAGAGGCTAGATGCTCTAGCACCAGAAAGTCTTAGCCAGACAAATGGAAAAGGTTCTGCACCTGGATCCAGGCAAAGGGAGCCAATATGGCACAGCCCTCCATCCTTCTCATCCTGGACTACTTAGCTGACCTACTACACAGTGGTCTCTCTTTCTCTTCTATAAAAATTCACGCCTCTGCTATTTCTGCTCATTTTCCCACTGAACAGCCTCTTTTTTCACACCATTTGATCAAGCAGTTCCTCAGAGGGGCTAACAACTTGAGGCCTCCCAGAAGGGCACCAACATCAGCTTGGGACCTTAACTTTGTCTTGGAAAAACTCACCCTGCCTCTATTCAAACCAGCTTCTTCTGCAGAGCTAAAATTTCTCTCCTGGAAGACAGCCTTCCTTCTGGCCATCATTTCAGCCAGAAGAGTCTCTGAGCTGCAAGCACTCATGGCAGTGGAACCTTTCATCACCTTCCATGTAGACAGAGTATCCCTCAAAACTAATCCATCCTTCATACCCAAGGTGGTATCCAGTGTGGCTCTCAACCAATCCATCCATTTGCCCACCTTCTTTCCTAACCCTCAGAACAAAGGGGAAAGAATTCTGCACTGTCTAGATATGCACAGACAGCTCAGATACTATCTGGATAGGACTAAATCCTTCAGAGAATATAATCAACTGCTGGTTAGCTTTGCTTCAGGAACAGAGGGCAAAGCCATCTCCAAGCAAATTATTTCCAAATAGATAGCACGCTTCATCCCATTTCTGCTACAAGCAGCATGGCAAGCCTCCCCCCAAGGAAGTTAGGACCCACTCTGCCAGAGCAGTCTCCACCTCTGCAGCATTCTTCAGAGGGGTCTCCACCAGGGACATCCTGGAGGCTGCCACCTGGACATCTGTTCACACCTTTACCAAACATTACCATCTGCCTTTCTTTTCTAAATCAGGGCAGGTTTTGCCTCTGCAGTCTTGTAGGGCATGCTAGCAAGCCCCTAGCTTCCTTGACTGTCTCCACCCATTTCCTCAGCTTTGGGAATCTACCCAAATGTGATGACTGCAACAGTGAAACATGAAGAACATAGTACAGTTGTGTACACTTATCATAAATGTAGATTTTTGAGTGTCTTCACTGTTGCAGTCCTGGTTTCCCTCCCTCCCCTTCTTTCTTTTTGTTACCTTTCTTCCTTGTTGTTGTTCTTTCTTTAGAAGGAACATATTGGTATTTTTTTACACTGGTGGGATCCTGCCACCAGAGCCTGGCCTCTTACTTTGGTGGCTCCTGACTGGTTAGGGCAAGAAAAACTGATGTAATGGTGTCGGCTGCCTTCCTTTATACCCTTGACGACCTAACGTCGGTCTTTAAGTGACAGCAACCAATGCAGAAATACTAAGTCTCTGGTATTCAGGCCAGAAGAGGGCTACCCCAGTAGGGATAACCCCAATGTGATGACTGCAACAGTGAAGACACTTGAACATCTACATTTATGGTAAGTGTACACAACTGTACTTTTGGGGCTGCATTGAGCGCGACTGTGTGTGTGGTATTAGGTGTTGTTTTTTCTGAGTGCTTTTGGGCTTGATGAGGCAATGCTTTGCCAATAGGCAGTCTAGGCAATATTTGTTGTTTAGGAAGATTGTTTTTAAGTGCCTCAGCATTTACTTAGTCTATATATGCGCTGTGTACTATGTGAGGTGGGTGTTGTGTGCATTGTTTCAACAACCTTATGTGTGATTGCATATGAGAGTTTAGCCTCCAGTGTTATTGTGTAAGCATACCTCTCACATGCTGTGTCTGTTTCTTTAAGGATTTGGTGTTTTTAGTAAACACAAAACAATTTCTGCTTTGTCTCAAGATGCCTATATCCACCATTCTGCCTGAAGAGAAAAATTGCATATCAATGCTGCCCAGTCCATTGATTTGCTAAAGGTGATGAAGTGCTGTATTTGGGTTAGAATGTTATTAAGGGTGCTTTGTTGGTGCAGACTAATAAGGGTGCTGTCTAGGGGCAGATTATGCAAACAATTGTTTTGTCTTTTGGCTTTTTCCTGGTAAGGGGTCGCCACAGCGGAACTCCGGTCCGCTAATGATTGGCAGTAGATTTTTACGAAATGCCGAGGTGCCAGCTCTACTCCCAACCTTCAACGAAGGCATGCCCTTTTACACACGCATGTCTTTCGAACGCTACCCAACCGCGGGGAGGACATGCAGACTCCACACAGAAGGCACACTAAATTATATTAACTTAAATTTTCACAATACTGAATTCTACTAAATCTATAGTTATTGCCACTCGACACCCAACTAGCTGCTCTAAGCTTGTCAGCACGCAAGGTATTTGCTCTATATTTAATGTTTTTCAAGGTACGATTTTATGGACCATTGGTAAAATTTGCTTTCTAAAATGGATCTATAGAAAACAATGGGTGCGAAGAGTACTTAAATAACTTATACAACAGACAATGAAACAGGGGAGGAAGGGACTTTGGAAATCAGATTGGCATAAGGAGCAGAGGCCAGATACACAGCCTTATAAACCCACAACTGGTGGGAGGGTTGGAAAAATTCAAGGAAGAAGCAGGCTAGCTAGATAGGGATTCAATCAAATAAAGCCAATCTTGGAGTTCTTTCAGAAACTTTAGCTTAATGTTCTAGTGGGGAGTGGGGCAGACAGAAAGAACAGTGGAACACAAAGGCACTAGAATGGAACTTCTCTGAGCAGCAGGTTAGAATTTAAAAAAGTTTAGCTTAATGTCTCACTGGGAGATGAGACTGACACAAAGGAGAGGGGAACAGAAAGGCAGTAGAATGCAACTTTAAGCAGGTAAATGATAAGCAGAACATAAAATTGTAGGATCAAAACTGGAATATCAACAACTGTAAAAGCAATGAAGCACAAATCCTGCAGCAGAACAAACAATGCTCTCATTAATGAATTCTACTACAGCTTAAGGGAGCAGACTATGTAGAAATTTACCAGTAACACTGTTTGTGGAAAAAAAATGCAATAATAAATGATGAAATAAGGCTCAAATCTGACAGTAGCACACAGTTCTGCCACAACTTTGAAAACTCAGTTTGACTGAATTCCCACATCACTTCAGTTTTACTAGCTACAACTAGCCCATAGTCTAATATATTACCCTGATACATATCCTGCTCTAGAAGACATGCTCCGACACTACTACTTAACTAAAGCTCTTTGCTCTAAAGATAAAATACTCACTGTCATTAAAGACCAAAAAGCAGCCAGAGTTTCATTGTACTTAAAACCCATATCTGAATTTTGAAATGCTCCCCCAAGCTCTTAGACACCTTGAAAATCAGCAAGCTTTCAAGACACATCTAAAAGAACACTTTAGGGCATCCTGGCTATGAACCTGAACTACTCCTGGATAAACAACATACTGCTTCAATTACCTGTCCTCTTTTGTCTACTTTAGCTCTCCCTCACCCCTACCATATCATAACCAACTCTTTTCATCACTTTCAATTCAAATGCGACATAATTACTATTTAACCATATTATAATGTTTAATGGCCTAGCATTATTTTATGGGAACTGGGTTAAATATATAAGTACAATACTCAATGACATTATGGGTTTCTCTACATATTCTTGAGCTTAAACTGGATGAAGCATATCTGATTAAGTTTAACTTACTGAAAAAATCTCCATGATCAATGTTTTCCACAGGAAATCATAGCTCATACAATTTCTAAAAGTGTATTGATTTTCTTTCTAAGTCCAACTGTGGAATTAGTATATACATGTATGGTGGGGGGGGGTTGACTTCAACATGGGGATCTAAGATGCTTTATTCTATGTTGTTCTTCCTGTCGAGATTACAGCTGGTTGTTTTCATCTGGATGTAATCTCATCCAGATGTAACTTGACAATTCACAGTAGAACCTGCTTTAAGTTTCTTCATAACTGAAAGTGACTAAAGCATCAACATTCAAGAAGAGGGTCCTGTTTATATAACTCACATCACACACATTAAGCAGTATTCTTGGTATATAAACCAGTATCTAAGAGGGTAGCACCTCACTTTATGGGGTTATAGGCAGTGGCGGCTGGTGACTTCAAATCAAAGGGGGGCTGCAGGAGACAGCTGAATGGGTGGGGTCAATGGGAATGGGTGTAGCCAACTAGAAAGGGGAGGAGCTATGCTCAAAACCACAAAAGCTGTAACTTTAATTAAATACTCTGCCCTGGCTGCCAAACCATCATTATGAGAGTCCAATCAAGACAAAATGAAGTGTAGAAGAAAAAACATATTTCAATCCATTGGCTGCGTGACAGCTTACTTAATATCTAGATGGAAACAAAAAGGTTGTGAGGCATGAAAAAATAAATTACTTTTTAAATATATTACTGGAATGACAGTCAAAATCAAGTATAAGAAAAACAAGCAGCACTCAACTCAAACCACTTCTCCTTGCACTGCAGTTCTAATTATAATTTATATTCAGCTTTATTAAAGTAACAAGTAATATGCTGAAAGGAGCAATCTCTGTGATACTCCCACTTGTAAAAATTTTTCTTATCCAAAAAAGACCTGCTGCCTGACAACAACTATCTACTTGTTTCATGGGGAAAACATGATCAAAGTAAAAAATGAAAAGCAAACAGGAAACAAGCTCAACATACATTGCTTAAAGGATTACTGCGCAGGGCATGGACCACACATGATAGATTGGCATTCTGTTTAGTTTGCAGGTAAAGCCTGTAATGAGCTCTTAAAATAATGTAATCCTGTCCTTTATTACAAATACTGTCATATGCATTTCAATACCCAAGGCTTACATGTTATCTAGTTATGTAAGTATTCTCTGCATGGCAACAACAGAAAGGCTTTCAATGTTGGCAATTCTTTAACAGTATGGTTATTAAAACTTACTTGCATCTTACAATCTCAGACAAGCTTACCAGATGGTCATTAAAGCACTGCTACTTAAACACAGAGCAACAGGCACTTTCTGAATAATAATAAGCATAAATCAACAGTATAAAAATATGACAGAAACCAGAACATTCTGAAAAATCAAGGACAGATAAAAAGCCATTGTAGTACTTGTGTCTACCTTGGATGGGGGGATATTCTGCACATTTACACTGCATAACTGCTCCTTGCCTTGCTTGGACACATCCAGAGTCACTACATGGGGGAGTGGGGTGCAACAAGTATGTCACAATTTGAAATGTTTCTGGCTGACTGCGATGACCCTGACACATTTGTCATACCTCTCAACCTCAGAGCAAGAAATCTGGACAAAGCCATACATAGAAGTGGGACAAAGGCCCAAAAATAAGAACACTTTTTAAATATTGCTCTTATAAACTTAGAATGATAATAGAATAGTAGGTCTTGCATTAGTATGAATTTTCTGAAGGGTATGAAATCTGAAATTGAAATGGTCATTATTTTCTAACTTAAGTCTTTAATGATTTGCCACTAATTTGCCAAAAAAAACACAATTTTATGAAAAATGGACCAAAAATGTGATTCAAAAATATAAAATAGCCACACAATACAGCTGGGAACTTGTCAAAGAAGGGACACTTTTTAACATTAGTACTGCTAACTTGAGCAGCTGACAAAATAAAAGAATCTACATGCATTTCTGAAATAAAAGTAATCTATAACTGATTATTACAGTTATTTATTAATTGTAAACCCTCCATGTTTTCTTCCAAAATTGCCATTTTGCGGAGGGATTATTAGGGGAAGAGCAACATTTTGAGCCAAAACTGGGGACAGTTGAGAGGTTTGGATATGCCTAATTCTATAAAGCAATTTATTTGCATGTACCTCTCAACTTGTTAATGCAGGAAATCTGGACAAGGCCAAATATATGGGGGGAACATATAAACAGTACTAAAAATTGCTCTTGTATAAACTGAGACAGTTGACTGAATAACAGGTCTTGCTTTAGCATGCATTTTTCTGAAGGTTATGAAGTCTGAAACTCAGTGTCTGTCATTATTTAGTGACTTCATTCCTAAATGATTTGACAGAAAACCACAAATTTTATGAGGAACAAACGAAAAATAAGAAGCAAAAATCTATTCATTCCGCAAAAATCTGGACAGTTAAGAGGTAAAGTTCAACCGGGGGTGTCTTTGAGTTTGCTGCCCTTCCCCCCTCACAAAATCATGGTCGAATGGAGCTTCCCCCCCTACAGCTATTCCAATGAACCATTACTTGGCTATTTCACCCCATTTACCATAAACACTAATCGGCATACTGCTTTATTTCTGCAATGATTTGGACTTCATTTAAAAGTTTTATTTTGCATTTTACAGCGCAAACACTAATAGATATCATATCTGCTAAACAAAGCAATGCAGTCTCACAATGAGAACAGACTTAGCATTAAAACCTCTCTGCCCTTGAAAACTCACAATCACTGAAACAGCATTGAAAACCCCATTCAAAGAAAATACATTTTGCCAGTGGCAGATTAACTTTAGGTTTGGGCTGTTTTCAAATCACAGGCCCATTACACACGAAACATACACATGCTCTTTCATAAACCTTCCTGATTGTATTAAATTATATTCCTTGAACAATACAGTACAGTTTTAGTGGGTGTTTTAAATTTATTGTTTTGAAATTTTTCCAGTAAACAATGAAACAAAATGCATGCACCAGTAATGACAAAACTGCCCAATTCAGAACATTTCCATCATAAAAGTCTACTCAAACTTCTACAGTCCACCAGTATCAGTAAATATGCACAATGTCTGAAGAAGTAAAAGTCATCTAAATAATTCCACATTAAAGAGATCTGTACCTAATGAAGAGGTTGTTGCTAGCAAATAACTTTGTATTTCATTGTTTCATCTACAAATAAAGTGCCTGTTACCCTTGAGGAATAAATTGCCTGTCTTACACTAAAAAAAAATGATAAGCTAGCAATAGTGCAATAGGGAATGGATGGCAAACTGATAACAGGTTCATAGTTACTAGGTATCTTCACCAAAAAGGAGTGCAGCATCCACCCCTTTTGCAACACAGTACAGTATCAACAATACATCTATTTACTGTGGGAGTAGAACCCACAACCTTCTGCATCAAAAGCAAGTATACTACCTGTTGTGCTATTAACAACACAAGCAAACTCAGCATAAGCAGCACTAAACTTTTGCTCCCCTGCAGCTCTCAGCTCCTTGTAAAATCTACTCACTCCGTTGTATCTCTGAACTTTGCAGCACAAAGAAATCTGGAAAAAGCCAAAGTTTATTGTGGGGGGGGGGGGGACAAAAGCTCAAACACTAGGGACACATTTTAAACATTGCTTGTATAATGTTGGAAAGTTGCTAGAATAAAATGCTTTGTTACCACCATACATTTCACTGCCAAGCCTTAAACCCAGGGCCCTGTGCAAAACAGTCAGAGCAACATACCACTATACCAAATCAGCTGCTTTGTGAAAGAGGAAGACGGAAACTTAAATGGCTACCATTTAGTGAATTCAGTTCTCACCATAGCACAGCTGTCAACCTCTTAGCACAAAACACCTGAACAAAGCCAATAGTGGGTGAATACAGCCCCGAAACATTCAGTGAATTCAGTTCTCACCATAGCTCTCAACCTCTTGGCAAAAAACACCCGGACAAAGCCAGTAATGGGGGAATATAGCTCCCAAACATATTCAGTGAATTCAGTTCTTACCATAGCTCTCAACCTTAGCACAAAACCTGGATGAAGCCAATAATGGGGGAATACAGTCCCAAAAATAGGGACAAATTTCAAATATCCATCTTATACACTTAGAAAATTGCTAGAATAAAAGTTTTTGTGTTACCATGCACTTTCTGAAGAATATGAAGTCTGATATTCAAATGTATGTCATTTTTAACATTTGTTAACCAGGAAAGTCTGATTGGAACAAAAGCTAATTTTTAGCAGAGGCCCAGACAGAAACACTCCAGACAGACACGTCTTTGTAAGATGGGAGGACACAAAGACAGGGAAGGCAAACAGACTCAACACAGAAGGTAAGGCACCCCAGCCAAGAATTAAACCAGAGAACATGGTAGCTGTCAGGCAACACTTCTGCCACTGCACCAATGCACTACTGGCTTTGCAAGGACATAAAAATACAGAAACCACATATTTTATGAGGAACAGAACAAGTATGAGGGAAAAATCTGCAACACTTTTACAAATGGTGGTGGGTAGGGAATTCAGGCTCTTGCCCCTGGGCCCAAGGTACAGGGTTCAAGCCTTATTCTCCACCCACCACCATGTAGCACCTGGGGCATTTTACACACACACATCCCCACCCCCTACCTGGGACAGGTCCATTCATTACAGCACTAAATCCTTCTACAGCTTTGTTTGTTGGAGCATTAAATCCAGCTTTGCTTGGGGGGGGCTACAGTCTAACAATCCAATAGCACGGGCCGCCCCTGGTTATAGAAGACACTGCCTTCAATAAGATGTTACTTTTTTATAATGCAACATGCAAGGTTAGCAAGAAAACTCAGTGACAGTACATAATAGACCTGATACATTTAAGTTCATAGTATTCAGTTTGCTGTAAAAATGTTTTCCCTGTGTATATGTCACCATCTAGTGGTAAATAGCTTTTCTAGTAAAAACAAAAAAAAAATTAATGCTATTGCCAGAGAGTAATTCAAGACAAGAAGACAAAATGAAATTCTTGTAAGATCTATTACTTAGAAGAATAGCCACAGAGGTAGTGTTGTCGCCTCACAACAAGAGGTTCTCCCATTCGATTCTTGGCTGGAGTGCCTTCTGTGTGGAGTCAAGATGTCCTACCCCCGATCAAGTGGCATTTGAAAGACATGCATGAATGGTAGTGCCTTTGTTCAAGGTTGGTTGTTGGGCTGGCACCTTGGCACCATAAAAAAATCAACTGCCAATCATTAGCAGATCAGAGTTCTGCTGTGGCAACCCCTAAATGGGGAAAGCCACAACTTAGAAGCATTATTATATTCTGTGACAATCCTGGGTATATATAAAAATGGACTGATTGCAGATGGATTGTAATTAGATCTGTAAAAAATATGGTCAGAAGATTTTCTCCAAGCTATTTCATATATTATACTGCTTATAAACTAATCATAGTGGGCAGCTCAGTCTGGAGTTAGCACTGGTGAAATCTGTTTTAAAGAACTCAGGTGATGCTGTTTTGTACATAATGTTAGACAAAATACAAGTGTTGACTATGCATCTGTTTGGAAAGGTGCTGCAAACTTCAAGACATTTGTTTCACATTCATCAAAATAATGCTCAAATTATTTGAGTTATGCCATGCTAGATGGACACAGCTTAATATGATGTATGATGTATTAAGTAACTTTCTGTATGATGGTAAACTGTATTTATATACTCCGAATTTTTTTTTCTTTTTTTGCAATACATTCTCAATGTACTAAGAGAAATGTTTCTTCTGTTAAAAAGATTGTAAATTAATTAATTCAAAATGATAAATAAGCAATATTGTTAATATTACTCATGAAGAAAGTTTGCTAGAGCACACAACATAATAGCACAATAAAGAACATTCTGTTACAGAATACATTTACATTCTCTTACTTGCTGATGCCCGTTGAACTGACATGAAACATCCTAAAACAAGCGGAAGAAGAAGGTCATTCCCCATGTCCAGTGCAGGATGATGTAGGAACATTCTTGAGCCCTAAATATATCACCAGGACATACTAAAATAGAGGTCATACTAGCACAAGAAATATGTTATATGTGTACATGTGTGTATATATGAACGTCTGATCAGTTGGTCATTTCTTGTGAAGGTAAAAAGAAGGAACATGTGCCAAACAGACTAGTTCCATATCCATCCAGATTTTAAATGAAAATAGGCTACGCCCCCACCCCCCCTAACTATATATATATATATATATATATATATATATATATATATATATATATATATATATATATATACCAACTCCAGGCACGACATTGAGGAGGGGGACAAATCCCTGTTATTTGCCTTGAATACTGGTTTTCGATCAAATGGACTTTCGATCAAATGGGTTTAGGTCAAATGGTCTTTCAATCAAATGAAGTAGACCCATATATATATATATATATATATATATATATATATATATATAATAATAATAACTTGTACTGTTGGGATAGGGAAAGATTTTCATGAAAAGTGGTAAAGCCACACGCATGATACATATGAATCTATCATGTTAATCTGGCTTATTTATCTGTTAATGAAAGGTTAATTCCTCTTAATGGGTGTTTGAGGAACCATTAGAGGAACAGAAGGTCAAGGAAGGTTGAATCTTTCATGGCTCAAAAGGTTAGACACATGTTCATGTTGGAGTCTGTAAGAGATGAAATACTCAAAGATGAATGCCAGTCTATTCTGATAATTAAGGTATCGAGGGCACTGATCTTTTTGGTAGGAATCTCTAGGCTCTCTCACGTTTAACTTTATGTTTAGATACACGCATACTAAAAATGACATTATATTCACTAATGGCTCTGAAAAGAGATAAATAAATTAGACTTGTTTAGACTTAGGGGAGATGTTTTTAGAAATTAGGTGACCAGAGATAAAGCTTTCTGAAGTTCTAAGGAGATGTGGTGAACAAAGATAAGTTGTTGTCAGGACCCATTTATGACATGATATTTGCATTTGATAAGGCTGACAGGAATTGTTCCATAGTATGTACAGGTGGCTGGGACTGTGAAATCTGTACGATAGCTATAACTGTAGGTAGACTAAAATTTGCACTAAATGTGTCAGCTATTATAGTCGCTATTTCCTTTGAGTTAGAGTAGGCAGTGTTATCATGGACTAGCTCCAAGCAATGCTGTGTGAGTTCTTAACTTCCTGACATAGCCAAACAAAGGCTTGCAGTTATATTTTATTTCAGTGGCTATTTTAAGTTTATATTTAGCTTTGAGCTTACTTATGTTTCCCTTAATCTCTTTACTAGTTTGCTTAATTGTGCTTTTATGTTAGGTGGAATGAGACCATTTATAAGCATTATAGTACTTTTTTCCCTTGTTACATAGTCTGTTTATACTTGCATTCCATCATGGAGGGTTTATTTGTAAATTTCTCATTATACTGGGCAGAGATAGTGGCTGTCTTATCAATGCAGCTATTTAAGTCATAGTAGAAGGCAGGGGCATAGGCCTGCTTAAGCAACGGTGTCCACTAGAGGCAGATTACAGCTAAATTTATTTAAGTCACGATGTAAGTGAAGAAGGTTTGCTTTTGAGAAGTTTTTACACACAGAGGTACTTGTACTGGAAGTACTACCAGTTTTAAAGGAAGTATCATGTACACATGGACTGATTTACTGAGGGAAGTGATACATATGGAGTGTGTAAGATGTGACCATATTTGTAAGGACTGGATAAGGGTATTTGGGCCATCTGTAGTATAGTTAACTATTTGTACAAGAGAGTTAGCATTTATAAGGTCAAAGAAGCACTGAGCATGTTGATCATTTATCAGTGTAGGTCAGCCAGTTTAGTGAAAGTCAATTTGGACATAATGGGGATTTCAGCTCAGATTTATGACAGATAATTTGGCCAGAAAGGAGCAAAAAGGGTATCCTGAATAAGCTATGCAATGGTAATTAAACTTTTGTAGGATGATTTTTGACATCTAGAAATTTGGTGCCTCAAGGCCAAGGTGAACAACGGTCCCAGTTTTTCTAGGACAGTCCCAGTTTGGAAGTCTCTGTTCCAGAATCCCAAACATTGCCTTTGGGACACAGAAATGTCCCAGTTTAGACCGCTCAGACTGAATGGTGACTTGACTTCCCAGGGTGGCCAGTCCTCCTGCTTTCACATCCTAAGCAGCTCTGGGGACTTTGCAATCTTTCAGGAATGCCATTGGGTATGGGGTAAGGTCGGATGTCTTCGCCCTGCCAGAAGCCTTCCAAGCCCTGCCACTCTTAGTCAGTCACTCCCTCAAGGACTTCCATCGTGGGGAGGGGGGGGTTCAGCTTGACCCCACTCACCCTGGCAGGAGCTCTCCAGGCCCTACACCCATCTGCCTGGTGCTCCTGTACTGTCTTCTGTCAGGAGCAAACCCTACAGTCCTCCCCTTCGACCTGGCCAAGAGACCTTCCCCAGCCGTGGCCCCCCATGTCAGGGGACTCCACCACCTGCATGTCTCCTGCAGGCTTCCAAATCATGCTGGATCGCCTCTGTCCTCGGTCCATCTCAGGGCAACTTCCCCTCCAATCCTGTTCATTCCTTCAGAACTCCCCTTGGCTGCTAAGGGGTAGATCCTCTCTCATGAAGGCTTCAGAGTCCCCCTACTTTCCCATCCAGAGCATCTCTGGGGACTTTGAAATTTTTCAAGGATGCTGCCGGTTATGGGGTGAAGTTGGATGCCTGTGCCCCAGCAGGAGCTCCCCAGACCCCTCTGCCATCCACCCTGGTGCTTCCTCAAGGACTTCCATCATGGAGAGCTCTGCCTGACCCCACTCAGCCAGGCAGGAGCTCTCCAGGCCCCACAACTGTCTTCCAGTTGCTCCCTTAAGGACTTCCATCATGGAGGTCTGTGCCTGACCCTGTTCACCCAGGCAGGAGCTCTCCAGGCCCTGCTGCTGTCCGCCCTAGTGCTTCCTTAAGGACTTCCATTATGGGGAGCTCTGCTGACTCCCCTCACCCAGGCAGGAGCTCTCCCACCCCTGCCACTATCTGCCTCTCTCCACTTTCTAGACTTCCATCCCAGATGGGGGGTGGTCCGTTCCCCCTCACTCAGGTGAGAGCTGTCCTGTAACAGTCACTTTCCACCTCTCTCTCTCTCCCTTCCAGACTTCCATTGGGACTGATCTCCTCTGGGGTTCCACTTCTACAGAGGAGAGAGTGCTCTTTTCCATGGTTACATATCTCCTAACTGCTGCTAAATCATGCAGTGTCATGCGTGCTCTTGGAGTCTCTCATGGGATCTTCCCAGCCTCATGGAATTCTGCTGGGCCACGAAGCCTCAGAACGTCCCTCATCCAGACTTCCATGACACTGATTCTCCACTTTGCCTTGTACCTAGGGCTTTCAAACTCACAGGAGAGATGGCCCTGGGTCCCCCCATCTCTGCACTTTTTTTGCGGCACACCTCAGTCTCTCACCCTCATGGTGCCAGGCGCCGACAAATGTGCATCACTTCAAGCCTCCTGGCATATGGCCTCTTGCCTCTTGGGTGGTGCCATTCACAGAGTGGTATCCCCACAGTGCCTGGTGAAGGATGGGAGGCCAACCTGCCTGCCCCAGTATGAGATGACATGGCTGCCCTATCTCCACTCCAATGGGGGCTGGGAGAATGGGATTGCAGACCTGGCTTCCCAGGGCGGCCTTCAAGTGTCCAGTTCAGGTCCTGTAACAAAATGGTCACCTTGCTCAAGGCATCCAATAAGCCATAAGGTATTTATGTTTAAAGCATCAGACACGTCACACTTTAAATATAGTCTGTGTTGCCAATTGTATTCAATGTGAATGTTTTTACATAGGAAAGACTAATATGAATTTGAAAGAAAGGATATGTGCGCACCTCTCTGATATTCAGAGAGGAAATTAGACTAATGCCTTGGCAAAGCATGTTATTAATTGTAATCAAGAACATAAATTTAAGTTTAGGATATTGCAAATGCATATGGTGGAGATCTAGTGGCTAAAACTGTGTATATGGAATATAAATGGATTAATTATTTAGGGCTGATATGTTACCAGGGCTTAATTCCAGTAATAGCATAACTAAAACTGAGACCTGATGTTTTATAATATTATTTCATATAAGTATTATTTTTTATTGTTGTGTGTTTTAAGTTTTTATGGTAATATGTTTAGATCATATGACCTTTGTCATATGAATTTTTATTGGCTGGTGCTTTATATAAAAGTAGAGTCTGCACAGTCCATGGTATGCATTAAAAAAGAATATTGAATTCAAAAGCTCTGCCTTGTGACTTTGTGCTCATTTATTAAACCTTTTGGACTTTGGACTTCTGATTTTATTATTATTAAAATATTTGGTAGTCTGATCGTTCAGTAAGATAATGGTTTGGTGTTGTCGTCTTGGTAAAGTCGTCTTCAGGTAAGTGGGCTTTTGATTACTAAAAGTAGACTCATATATATATATATATATATATATATATATATATATATATATATATATATATATATATATACATATGGTCTATATTATATTCTCGAAGGTTTAAAACTTCGGCTCTCATATGATCGACACCATATGAGCAAAGTTTTTAAACTTTAAATTATAAAAAAAATTAAAAAAAACTTACCTGAATGCTCCGGGCAGGGGGGCTAGCCAACCTGCACCCCCCCACCCACCCCCGTTACTTAAATATACCAATTCCGAGATCGCACTACATTGAAGTAAATGGAAATATTCCCTATGGTGATCTCTGTTGAAACTTGTGAGCTTTCAAAAGTTTGCTCATATGGTGTGGACCATATGAGGCTTGAACTTTTGAATGTTCAAGATTTCTAATGGAACCCATATATGTAGCTATAGATTTATATATATATATATATATATATATATATATATATATATATATATATATATATATATATATATATATATATATATATATATATATATATATATACACATACACACTGGCAGGGGCTATATTACTCTTGCCTGACTTACCATAGCTGATTGAGTTTTTTCCCTTGTATGTTAGTCCAAAGTCTTATTTAAAAGGGTTTAGATGTTAGTAATGCAATATTAGACAACTAAGGTGTTCCAACTTGGTACCTCTCATATACTGAAACAAGAGCATTCTGTTGTACGTTCACCATGGTCTTCTTTGAAGTTTTCATAGCACTGCCTAGATTACCTTCCTCAGGGTCCTTATTTAATCCGAGCGCCGTACGTAAGTATTCATCCTCAGAGCCTGAAAAACAACTATAAAATTGTAACTTTTTTACAGCATGCTAATGAGAATATAAGTAATCTGCTTTAGTTTAGATGCATAATTGAAATGTGTGTAATGACAAATTCACTTTGTGTATTTCTCATTCTAACTAAATAACAATGTGCATTTCCACTGGAGATTATAGTAAGGCTATATCCTCTGGAAGACATGCAAAGATAGAAGTTTTGGTAATTACAGTGCATTCTTAGCAGTAGTCTCATTTTATTGCATGCTTTAGCACAGATTTTTTCAATGTGGCCTCTAAAATGTACTTTAGGGGCAGCAATGACCCCTGAGTCTTTGTGTCAATTATCTACACTTAAATCTGAAACAATTAGGGATATATTAGGTGACAAAAAATCATTCTTGCACAGGTCCTTATAGTCCTTGAAAAGCAGTTTCTTTTGACCGTATATTTAGAGCTCCCAGTATTCTTTGTGTGATTTTTGCAGTTTTTTTCTAATACTGTTATTTTGGTTAATTTTATTTCATCTTCATCTTCAGCTGCCACAATGCCTGGCAGTAATCTGATGTCAATGAGATACAGTACAAAAATAAGTAAGGGGGAGGAGTGGAATCCTGTGGTATACCCACATTTTGTCATTAATGTCCTGCTACTGTATTTTGATCTTCACTTGCCATTTCCTGCGAATCAGCCAGTCTTGGATCAAAAACATAATGTTGTTATCTACTCTCAGAAGGGTCAGTTTATGTAATAATGTGTAGTACATGGAATGGCATGATTATTTTTATTTATTTGTATTTTATTTATTTGACATTTGTTAACCGAGTTGATCTAACTGAACAAAGGCCCCATTTTCGGTGGAGACCCAAAGAGAAAAGCTCCAATCTATATACAAACCTACAACAGACATACAATAACATAATGGTCAAAAGTACATTCCCGTAATATAAGACAAGCTCCAGTCTACTGCACAAAAATTCAATAATCCAATAAAAATTCCCTTTATAAAAATATATCATGTAAAAGAGGTACAATCAATTATTTAAGAGAAGAGACATGGTAGTGGTATAAGTTCCATCATTTTGATGCAAGCCTCACTGAGGAGATCAGTCACCAGCTCTCCCTCAGACTCCTCCTGCAATCCACTGCAAATACTCAGCACAAAGGCCTCCCTATCATGGTAAGGTTTCATCATGTTAACATGGTACAATTTGTGCCCCGGCTTCCTGCCTAGCAGTTCCACCATGTAGGTAACATCACTGACCTTCCTTACCACCTTGTAGGGTCCATCCCAAGCTGCCTGCAGCTTGTTGTGTCTAACAGGAATAAGAACTATTACCTGCTGCCCTTCAGCATACTCTCTAGCTTGAGCATTCCTGTCATACCAGACCTTTTTCTGCTGTTGGGCTTCTGCCAGGTTCTCCTGGGCCAAGCCCATGAGTTCCCTGAGTCTTGTCCTGAGGTTTAGATAATATGCCACAACAGACTCCTTGTGGGATTTACACTCAACCTACCACACATTTCAAATTAAATCTAGAGGTCCCCTCACCCTATGCCCATACAGCAACTCAAAGGGTGAAAAACCTGTGGATTGTTGGAGCACCTCTCTGTAAGCAAACAACTGATGGGGCAAACATTTGTCCCACTCCTTCTTAAACTTATTTTATTTATTTATTTATCCATCATTTGTTAACCGGGAAAGTCCAACTTGGAACGAAGCCAATTTTCAGTGGAGGCCCGGGGAGAAAGGCTCCAGATGCATGCAAACATAACGTGGAAGGAAACTGGTGCACCCAGAGGAAACCCACATGAATGCAGGGAGGACATGCAGACTCCACACAGAAGGCACCCCAGCCGAAAATCGAACCAGAGAACCTCTTGCTGTGGGGCGACAACGCTACCGCTGCACCACTGCGCCATCCTAAACTGGTCTGCAAATGCCCATAGCATGGTCTTGAGTGTAGAGCTTAACCTCTCAACAAGACCATTAGTCTGGGGATGGTAGGTGGTGGTCTTTAGGTGCTTCACCCAACAGTACTTCCATAGACAAGCCAACAGGTTTGACATGAAATTGGCACCTCTGTCAAGGGGGATTTGGGAAAAACCAGTTTCCCTTGAATTAACACATAGATGGTAGTCCACTGAACACAGAAGGGGTTATAAGAGATCTAGGAACACAGGTTGACAGCAACCTGTCTTTTGACCACCACATTGTTACTGTGGTCAGAAAATCCGTCTATGTGGCACATCTCATTACTAAGGGTTTTGCATCCAGGAAGAAAGAGGTCATTGTCTCCCTCTACTCTTCCCTCATTAGGTCAATCATCAAGTACAATGCCCCATTTGGCATGTACCTCACTAGACACCTGCAACAACTGGAGAGGCTGCAAAAGTACTTCACAAAGAGGATCCTAGGCCTTAAACACTTGTCCTATATGGACAGACCCAAAAAACTCCAACTATTCTCTGTCTCATATCCCCTACTTGCAAATATTCCACCAAATGATATGTACTGTATCAACGGACAGTAATTTTCAAAATATGAAGACCATTACACTGTATGTTTCTTTTCTATGATGATCTTTTTGCAAGCATATATGTGTAAGGTTAATAAACGCAGTCTCATAATTCTGTGTTTTACCATGTCACAATGGTGTATTTCATCTAGCTGAATAAAAATACCATTCTAAGCTGCAGACACCAGCATCATGAGACATTCAAAATGTTATAGAGTATGTAAAATCCACATGTGAAACATTGCACTAAATCATACTTTTAATCATGTAAAAGAAAGTACTGTACTATATTTGATAAACATTTCTCAACAAGCGTCCGAAAACAATGCCTGTCAGAACACAAAGTCCACAATATTGCATGTTCCTTTTCCATAATAATCTTATTTTCTGAAGTAAAACATTTTTATTATTAAGAAAAAAGACAGGAATTATGAAGCATGACTGTCAGCACCTAAAGCCACATGCAAACACTACAACAAATAACATTTTTAATCAGTTAAAGTGATTTTTTTGAATATTATATATCAGTGTTGTGTACCAGAGATAAACACTTAACAGGGTGTCAAGACCAAAAACACATATGCTACTTCTCCGTGATCTCTTTATTCTGCAGTAGAACATTTTGTTATACAAAATATGAACTGCAAAAAAAGAAAATGACAGTTCCTACATCATTGTGCAAACACTATTCCAAAAGATATTATGGAATCAGGCAAAAAGTGAAATAATGCTGCTGTTTGTATTTACCTGTCATGCCTCATTTTTGCTGTATTTTTCTTTCATGTGATTGTAATTTTACAAACACCATTTGCATAGTAGAATTAATGAACTTTGTACATATTTTGCTTGTTTCTGATCCCATAGTTTGTACAAATGAATGAATGCAGTGTTCAGCTCTGCAAAAGGCAGCATCACGGGGCAGACAAGATAATACACAATTACTGTAAGCTGCAGATGTAAACATTGTACCAGGTGATATTTTTAATCAGACAGAGTAAAGTAAAATATTACTGCTGATAGAAATAACAGGGAAATACAAACAATGGGATCAATGGACAGCACTTGGCAAATCATCAAATTCAGAATGCTGTACATTCCTTCCCAATGACATTTTTCTGTATATATATTTTTTTAATTTAACTGTCATGAACTGCAAACCAAGATTGTTCCATCTTGTTCATCCGCATGCAAATAATACAACAAATGATATTTGCAGTCATGTAAAATAAAGTGAAATATTGCAGTTGTCTAAGTTTGGCTCTTACCTCTGCCTGCTGGGTATCAAAGAACTGTGTTTGTCAATGCATGAGGGCTATAATGATGCACGTTGTTTCCCTGTGTTCCTGTGATATTTAATTTACAAGCACAAATTTGTACTGTTTAATTAATGCAGTCTCCAGAAGCTGACTTTTGCCATCCCTGATGGTGTACATTGTGATGTTGAAAGAGTACATTATCCAGCCCTCAAAGACTTACCTCATGGGACAGTCAGGATGTTTCATATTACATATAACATATACATAAAAACACTGTATCAAAGGATATTTACAGTCATCTAAAATGAAGTGAAATATTCTTCCTGCTTGTACTGGATATTACTTTTCTACCTTTTATACCATGCACAGCCTATGATGAAAGAGGCTTGGTAAAGACTAAATCAGATTAAGTTACTTTTTGTGCTTCTGATAACAGTTGTGACAACAGAGCAGTTCTATTTCTATTTTTTCCACTATTTCTGTTTGACGTCAATAATTCTTTATCTCTTGTGGTTATTTGGAGCTGGCTTCTTTCTGATTTAGCATTAATGACATGCAACATGTGAAATGCCAGGTTATAAACTTAAATGACACTGTGATTGTTTGCCTCAGATGTACTGCAGTGGTGCAATTAACCACTGATATTTATACATAATCATCTGTGCTTAGATTATGTATTAAATATGATTTAATAACTTCATAATACTTCTGAATGAATACAAGCATCACAGTCATGGGACAGTCATAGTGTTCTACAGTATGGGAATTCTCCTAAACACAAAACTGTCCACCCAGCATGTCCTATTCATAGGATCATAGGAGGTTACTAGGCTAATGGCCCAGTGGCCTTTACAAGCCTAGCCAAGAGTTTATACCCAAAACAGAAACCTCAGTCAGAACTTGTCACCCCTGTCAGTGAGGGACACAGGTGGAACCCCTGGGACAAATTTGTGGTTTCCCATCCACTCATCAAGGTTGTGCTTGAAGAGGATCAGTGAGATACTCTATTTGATGTGCATGGGAAGTCTATTCCAGAAACGGGGGAGCCTCTGGGTGATAAACCTGTCTCTCCAGCAGGTTTTGTTGATGTTGCATATTAGATTCAGGCCTTTTGAGTGAGTAATGTGTAAGGAGTTAGACTTATGGATATGGAGTATCTCTAGTAGGGCAGGGTCTGAGATTGCCTTGTAGGCAAGACACAGATCACCTCTGAGCAATCTGTATGATACTGAGTAGAGTGATAGTGATATTAGCCTGTCCACATAGGACAGGTGTTGGAGGCCGCATATTCTGTTTGTGAGGTATTTCTGTGGCCTTTCCAGTTGGTGCAGATGTTTGGAGAGGTACATACCAAATGAGGCATTATACTCAATTATTGGCCTAATGAAGGAGGAGTACAGAGAGGTAATGACCTCCTTTTTTTCTGGATGCAATCCCTTTACTTATGAGATAAACCAAATAAAAGGCTTTTCTGACCACTGCCACTACATGATAATCGAATGTGAGATTATTGTCAACCTGAGTACCCAGGTCTCACACCACAGGTTGTGTGCTTAGGGGTTTGCCATTGATGTGGTAATCAGTAGGGGTCGTGTTTTTGCAGAATGGTATGATGATACATTTTTTGCGTTTAACTTGAGCCCATAACTTTAGCACCAGTCATTTCTTGCTGTGAAACCCTCTTGAGTATGGTAACATCATTTGTGGAGTCAATGACAGCACCCAGCTTACAGTCATCTGCAAACTTGGTCAGACACAGGCCTTTTGTCTTTGCCTGGACCTCTAAGAAGTAGATGCCAAACAGTAGAGATCCCAGCACAGATCCCTGGGGAACACTACTAGTGACAGATCTGCTATCGGAGGTGGAGGCACCTATTTTGACCTTGTGGGTCCTGTCAGTGAGCCAGTTGGCCACCCACCTGATGAGACAGGGATTTACACCAAGTTGTGTTAGCTTTTTGATGATGTCTGAGTGGGGGATTGTGTCAAACGCCTTGGCTAAATCAACATAAGCTGTATGTACTGACTTTTCCTCATCCAGTGTCTTGGTGACAGTCTCAAAGAAGTCAACTACATTCAACAGGCAAGATCTGCCCTTGACAAATCTGAAATGGGTGGGGCGAAGTGCTTGGAGATTGCTTATGTCCTTGTTTATGAGATCCCATAATAATGTGCTCCATGGCTTTACAGATCAGACTTGTCAAGCTAATGGGACAATAGTTTACAGGGTCAGTAGTGGCACCACCTTTGCACAAAGGGATGATAATGGCAGTTCTCCACTTTTCTGGAATGAAGCCTGTACTTAGGCAGTGGTTAAATAGGGTGCTCTATGGCAAAACTAATTATTGCTGGAGTTGGTGCAGAATACAGCCTGGGATACTATCAGGTCCCATGGAAGCTGTGTTCTTTGCCTTGGATAGGGCCTTTAACACTTGATCTATGGAGATGTGCAGTGCATAACAAGTATTGGGGATGTCAAAAGGGCCTTTGGGGGAGACAGGCAGTGAAGTTTGCTTTGAACCTATCTGCTAGCTGGTTGGCTAAGTCAATAGGATCAGTGTAAGTGATACCATTAAGTACTAATTCAGAACAAACCTGGGCTTTGCCATGGAGGTTGCTGAAGTAACTGAAGAAGGCTTTGTGGTTTCCCTTTGTTTCAGAGGCTAGTTTCAATTCATAATTAGCTTTAGAAGTTTTCACTAGTGATCTAATTTGCTTGTTGAGGGAGTTTTTCCAGTCTGGAATTTGTTTCTCTTTACCCTTGGACAACAGTTTCTTCCTTTTGTTGTAAAGCCTATTTGTGTCACAAGCAAGGCTTAGGTCCATAGATTGGGTAGTTCTAATGCAATTGGTCTTGGCTATATGCAAGAGGTCTATTAGAGCATAATCCAAGGATGTCTTGTATGCCAATCAAAAACTGAATCTCAACAGACCATAGGAAACTAAGTGCATAGATAATGCTTTGAGGCAATTTGCATTGGTAATATTGTTTATACCCTATATTTCTTGTGATTAATCTCTGTGGACATTACAGTTGCTGCATGTGCCTGGTCTGGAACATATCAAAGAGGGTGTTGTACTCAGTGATGGGCCTGATAAGGGTTGAATAGAGAGAAACAATGATCTCTTTCAACCTAGATGCCATGCCCTTACTTAGAAGTTGAGCAACGCAGAATGATTTCCTTACTGCGTTAGACACATGCTGGTCAAAAGTAAAGTTACTATGGTAATTTGGAGATGGAGAAACTCAAGCATGTCATTCTATTTGACCAGCCTTAAGGTATATTTATTTCTGATGTAAACTGAGGCACCTTAAATTTTAATCCTTGCCTGTGTAGTAACTGGTCTAATTGTGTTGAACGCATTGTATCCATGCACTGCTGGGGTACTCTGTGCCTTTAAACCATGTCTTGGTAACTGAACAAATGTCTTGCATCCTCCAAGGCAAAGAGATATTGGAGGGCATGGAGTTTCTTGTTTAGGCTACTGATATTGATCAGTATCACGTTTAGATTTCCTGGGGTTGAATTTACCATACTGGAAAGTTTATCAATTGGTATTGCCTAAAAATGTTACTATAGGGTGTACAATGTTTTAGCTAATATTCCAGACCATCTTTGCCAAAGCAACATGATCTGTTGACCATATTCTCCAATGCTGACAAATATTACACTTCCTTTGAATGACACCAGAAGTTAAGTCATTTGGTAATGTCAATCACTTCTGTACATATTGTGCCACTATCCTTGGTAAAGGTAGAATGCTGTTCAATGCTAGACGTATACCAGCCTGTGACACAAGGTCTGAGAGTTCCATAATGCCTGTCTTCATATAGTCCAGGGAGGTATACCTCAGGTCATTCGCACCCACATGGATGATGACTGAGTGTATTACTTGTACTTGTGGACCAGTGATGTGAGTGCGTTTGTGTAACTTGGTGGATCCTGACCCATGATACACAATGGACAGTGATTTTCTCCTTGTTAAGCCTGGTGACTGGAACATCTGTATATCTGGGAATGGAGTCTCCTATAACTTCACTATTGGGAATGTTCTGGCTTGCCTTAGGGACTTTGAATTTGAGGCTCTGTATGGTGTTATTGTATTTATAATGTCGGGTGTTGTTTTAGTACAATGCTCTTGAGTTTGTTGAGGATAATTTGTGCAGGTGAAGTTTTAGGAGGTCTTTGGGGCTTTAGGAAGTTAATTTTAAGTGCTTCAGCATATTGTGATCTTTTGATCTATGGGTCAGGTGCATACTATGTTTGATGGGTATAGTGTGTACGTGTGTGTGTGTGTGTGTGTGTGTGTGTGTGTGTGTGTGTGTGTGTGTGTGTGTGTTGCTGACAACCTAATTGTTATTATTATTATTGTCAAATGCTTGTGTGTGAGAGTCTTGCCTCCAGTGTCTTTGAATAATTACATCTCTTGCACATTGTATCAGTTTCTTTAAGGTTTAGGATTAGGTGACTGTTAGTGTACCTGAAACAATTGCTACATTGTTTCAGGATGTCCATATTCACCAGTCTGATGATGGGGAGTTTGGGAAAGTACATATCCATAATGTAAGGTCCTTTTAGGTGAAGTATATAAGAATATCACACAAATGGAGATAATAGCAGGCTTGTTAGTGTGGTTTTGAGACTGGAAGTATCAGTTTGATCTATTGAAATCACCAGTCATAATAATGAAAATTGCTGGGACTCTTAAGCTAATGTTTTATAGGTCAGCTAGTCTGTAGCCACTGATGTGTCCTTTAATTCCATCTTTTAGATAGAGAGAAACCTGTTCCAAATCTGATATAACTTATTGCAAACAGAGATGCTTCATAGCTGAAAATATTCAATCATATTTGCACATAAAATTCTTACTCTGTTCCATTATGGTTAGAAATTCTATGGTGCAGGATCCCATTGTATCTCAGTATATAAATATGGATAGCTGTTTGAGCAACCAGTCAATAGCCACATTTTTTGTAAGGAAACCACAATACTTGTCTAAAAGCCTCTGCAGATATGGGGAGAACATACAACCTTCAAAGAAGCAGTGACAATAAGTCAGAATTGAACAATAAGCACTACAGTTATGAGACAAAAATCCTAACCACAGAGCTCCTGTGTTTCTATAATGCTGTGCACTTCTATGCATTTGTTTTTCCTGGCCTCTTGTGTAGTAATAGATTTTATGAGATAAAAAAAGAAAGCAAGCAAACTTTTTTAGCTATGATAACAGCAAATTTTGGTGTCATGTATTTGCAGAAATGCTAAAATATTTTGTGTTTTAAAGGTATATATTTTCACTGATTATTACAAAAGCCGTGATATGCTTTCAATGGTGTTTACAAATATCTTTAATGCTTTTAATGGTATTTGCAAATAGTTTTTTTTTGCAGCATATCTTTTTTGTGAATTGAAATAAATAATACCAGCAAACTTTCTCAACTAATTCAAAGAAGAAGGAGAAGCACCTGAGTTATTTGCTACTGTTTCATTCCATGAATGATAGCTGCAATTTGATTAGAATACAATATGATGTATATCATTTTACTAGATTTAACATGGCCAAAAAACTGCATGGCTCAGTTACAGAAAGAACAGCACACGAATGTGTATATATATATATATATATATATATATATATATGTATATCTTTGTGTGTGTGCATATGCGCGCGTGTGTATGTGTGTGCACACATGCAAGTCTGCCAGTGCTGCTGTTACATGGTTCAGAAGAGTAAGATTTTAAATAAAGACTGGTTAATCCCACCATCATGGTTTCCTGCTGTAAGGTGAGGGTATAAAGGGTGATATAAGACAACAGTCTAGATTTTAACTATATCATGTGACTTGTACTAGGATGCTGAAAGAGGGCTTCACACATTCTGATATACTGCCAAGTTACATGGCAAACAGAAATTTGCTGTGTAGTATTCTTTACTTTCTTTATAATGTTACCTCCCTATTCTGTGCAAAGCAGATGGAATAAGTACAATTTGTAAAAAAAAAAACCAAAAACAAAAAACATCAGATGGAATCATTAAAATTTTAAAAATAAAAAAAATCTTTAAAGATTGACAAGGTCAAGTAAGTATGTGAAATTGTTTCTGGTTTTATTTTTGCCAACAGAAATATGAATATAATGCAGTGTTTTCCCTCAGCCCACTTGAATGCAGCATGTGTCGATGGACAAGTGAGAGGCTTCTGAATGTGCAGTATTTTAAGGCCATATACAAATGGCTGCTCTTAACACAAGCAGAAAACAAAATAGAAGGAGACCATGCTCCTTAATCTCAGATAGATTAAATATTGTTGTTCATTTTGTAGGGGATGAAATGTGATAGTTTCTAGTTAGGTAAATGATGATGTCGCTCTACATTAATGATAAGACAATTTCAAATACATACTTGTTTCAATCTCAAAGATGTGGATATTTGCTTAGAAGCCATGATGATATAATGTATAATCCAGTAGTTACAGATGGGAAATATTAACTCACTTACATTTTTGTGAGACACTAATTGAATCTGGCATGCTCATATTTAAATGTTAGTGCACTGACACAGTGCTCTCAGTACATATGCATACATCAGTCACATTCATTCTCTCACTATTCTCCGTTCATTGCCTGCTTTCAGGTAAATATCTATCCAGAGACATTTTAAGAGCAATGACTGCCATTATCATTACTGCCTGCAATAACCACGAAATAACCACTAGAGGGTGATAGCGTATAAAAGCTGCTAATATTAAACTCCAGATTGCAATTCACCAGAAGCAGATAGTTGATAAAGAAGCCTTGTGTGTGTATGTGTGTGTCTGTTTCTGTGTGTTAGAAAGAGAGTAGCCCAGTCATTTTAAGGATCATTTTGAGACAATGAGCACATTTTACATTTCATTGCATTCGTTATTAGAACCTTGTCTGTGTGCAGTTTTGAGCAGCAGAAAAAAATATGTCTCTCTCATCTCTCTCTCTCTCTCTCTGTATCTATCTATATATATATATATATATATATATATATATATATATGGTTATTTTTGCTGTGAAGTTTTTTTTAGTGGTTATTAGGCATTGATATATATATATATATATATATATATATATATATATATATATTTTTTTTGTAAGAAGGCAATATTATTATTTTACTAAAGACACCAGCTCTCTTGCTTTAGTACGGTGTATTGTGTTTTGAAATTCAGGTTTATTAACATTGTTTTTACTATATTTAAATCAGGGAATGCCTTTTATCCATTCTGGCCTGTGGGGTAAAATATTGAAAAAAACAAGCAAAATCAAACACGGGACAGAATCAGAGGGGGACAAAATAGTCATCTGAAAGAGTGGAATAATATACCAGCCGCAAAAAGAAAAAAATCATTATAGGAGGTTGCCAAGTTGTATTAGCTTTTCTATGATACCTGAGTGGGTATTGTGTCAAAGGATTTAGTGGTCAAGCTAAGCTGTATGTACTGACTTTCCCTCATCCATGGCCTTGGTGACAGTCTCAAAAAAGTCAACTGGGTTCAACAGGCAAGATCTGCCCTTGACGAATCCGAACTGGGTGGGGTCAAGTGCTTGGAGATTGCTTATGTCCTTGTTTATGAGATCCATAATAATATGCTCCATGGCTTTACAGATCAGACTTGTCCAGCTAATGGGGTGATAGTACCCCTGGTTGCTAATGGCACCACCTTTGTGCAATGGATGACAATGGAAGTTCTCCACTCTGCTGGAATGAAACCTGTACTTAGGCTATGGTTGAATAGGATAGTCAATGGCGAGGTTAGTTCTTGCTGGAGATGTGCAGAACACAGCCTGAGATACTATCATGTCCCATGGAAACTGTGTTCTTTGCCTTGGCTAGGGCCTTTAATACTTGTTCTATGGAGATGTGAGGTGAGGAACAAGTGTTGGTGATATGGGGGTTGAAATTTGTGCTGAACCTATCTGCTGGCTAAGTCAACAGGATCAGTGTAAGTGGTACTGTTAAGGACTATTTAGGAACAAACCTGGGCTTTGCCATGGAGGTTCCTGATGTAACTGAAGAAGGCTTTGTAGTTTCTCTTTGTTTCAGAGGCTAGTTGCGATCATGGACGATGTTGGAAAAATACTACAAATGGTAGAAAATTTTCACAAAACATAGACTATTGAAGGAAGCAAAAGAAAGTGACTGACAAAAGCTAATGAAGAGGCAAGGATAGCAGCTGAGGAGAAAGGGAAATCAAAGAAGAATGAAGATCTACTAGACTGATTGGAAAAAATAGCTGGACTTGTAGGAAAAAAAAAACAACTGTGATTAACTGGTATAATAGATGGGATTCCAGAGAAAGATCTCTCAAGTTTTTCCTGAAAGTAGATGACGCACACACTTTGGATAGAATACATCGGATGGAAAAGAAACCAGGAAAAACAAGAGCTTGCGAGACATGTTTTGTGTAAACTGCATTTATATACTTGTAGACAATGTCAGTATAAATAAAGTGCAAATGTAGGACTGAATGGGAGAGAAATTAAACTTACCCCTTAGTCTTCAGCATGTTTATGTCAAAAAGCAGGAATATAATTTAGTGGGAGACAGAACAGGAATGACTTCAGGATTCCAGTTCCCATCGCAGCTATAAAGAAATATTGTGGGCCTCCAGTCTATATTAAAAAGCCTGGGACCTAATGCAAATGGAAAGAGAAACCCGCAACTCCTGATGAGAATGCAAAGGAGGAAAAGAAGTCCCCATGAGACAGAGAGATGAAGCCCCGACTACAGTCCAGATGATCCATTTTCAAGTAGCAGCACAGGAGTCATGTGTAAGGGTGGAGGCAGATGTTTGTTTATTTAGCAGAAGTACAAATGAGCAAAGGGAAATAACAGTAAAAGAGCAGGCAAAGGTAATGACAGAGCAATGAGGAGGGAAAATAATGTCTTACATTATTTCAAAAGGGAATTGTGTAATTATATAAAGGCAATGTATTGTATCGATGGCCTACAGCCAGCCTAGTGACAAGTGGTACATATGCCATCAAGATCAGATTAGAAGGGGGGGTGGGCAGGAATGATTGCTTTTACCCAGTCTGTTTAACATCATGATGGAGGTTATGAGAGATGTGACTAAAGCACCAAAGTAGAATGTTAAGGAGGAAGATGCAGAATTATTGATGTTTTGTAGAAATCTGTTTTCTAATTGTGGAAAGAAGCAAAGACAATATTTAAGAAATTTGAGGCATTACAATTTGTGCCAAGATTGGACTGCAACTTATAGAAGACAGTAATGTTAAGGATATAGATAAGTGTGTCGCAAGAAGGAAGAGAAATTAAGTAGGAATGCATAACTTTATGATCCAAAATAGGATTGATTGTTTAGAACAGTGTGGATCTGAAATTTAACAATGTGAGACAATCTAGAAAAAGTACAGAAGGAAGCAGTAGATGCCCTAACATGCTGGAACTGAAAAGTGAAACAGGAACAGTAAACATAATCAAAATGACAATAAGCCCAAGTCTAAGGGACCTTTTGAGGGACTGCATTATGATGAGAAAAGAAACAATAACAGAAAATACCAAAGGAGTGTGAAAATGTTAGAATGAGCAATGACCAACTCAGGACAGTTTAGAGAAAACAGGAGGATGATCCCCAGATTTAAAACGCACGCTAAAGAACACATGACTAAACAAAGGCTGTGAGAATGAGGGGGGCAAACGGGAATTAAATAGCAAAGGTTAGAGCAAGGAAGGACTGAAGGAAAACTGAGAAAGGCCTACAACATCTGAAACTGATAGGACTAGGAAGCAAAAGGCTGGCATGAAAGTGAAAGGACTGAGAAGAAGGAAGATCTGAGGAGGAGGCAGTGAGAATCATGCAGCTAGGCAGCGGTGGAACTCATTAGAATAAATGATACAATGTAGCAGAGACAGATCCCTATGTTCTATGAGCAGAGGTAGTGAGAGATATGGGAGAAGCAAAGAGAACAACAATCACGATGGGATGGATGGGGAGAGCAGAGAAACAGATCCCGATCATGAGTACAGGAGTGAAAATGGAGCAACAAATAACTGTTGAAAAAAATGTAAAGGAGAGGGATCTGAACTTTAACAATGTGAAAATGCTGAGATGGATAATAAAGGAAGTTTAACTCAGGAAAATATGAGAACAAATACTGGCAGAACAGGAAAAAAGTAGGATGAAGGTAAGGATCAGCACAATCCTTACTGCAGATGATGACCAAGAAATACGGAGGTAGAAGAAGATGAGAGGAGCAGAAAGGGAAACAGAGTAAGTGAAAGGATAGTAACTCTTGAAGGGAAGAGTGTTAATGGGGGAGGACAGGGATCGAAAGTATAAAAATAAAAGGACAAAGGGATAATACAGAGGCTACCAAGAAAAAAAACGTCAAAGAGTAGCAATGAATTTGCTTTTTTATTAAAATGTATAATGCTAAAAGTAGAAGTGGTTTCTACCCCAAACCTGATGACCTCTTTTGAGCTATTTTTGCTTTGCATTTATAATATTACATTAAATCAATACAATTTGCATGTAGAAAAAGTACATTTATGTAAACAGTGCAGCAAAAGAACAAAATAAAGGAAAAGAGAATTTTAGAGAAAACACGATAGAGGCTTCTGGCTCTTTCCTGTCAATTTATAAACCGAGTTTTTTCAAAAGCAGAAATTTCTTTGATTCTGCGTTTATGCCTACATTCTGCATTGCCTCAGTGAATGATTTTCCAGACAAGATTCTTATCAAATGAAGTAAATCAGGCTTGAAAACTGAGTCATCCTTTTCTTTTGCTTTTTATTATGACAAGTTATCTGATTGCATGTTATAAATAAATTATGTTTTCTTTATTTAACAGAACTTTACATATAGACTTGGTTTGGCTTGTAAGAGAAACACAGAACCATTTCCTGAGGTATGGCACTTATGCCAGGGGGAATAATATTCAAAGCAAGGAAATCATAAATATTCTGCACTGAAACAATTTCTTTTGAGGGGATATTACTGTTGATACTACATTTGTGGGTTGTTTCTGGACTTTCTGAACACAGATAGTCTAACCATAACCTCATAACACCATAACCTCATTAATGCTGTTTACTGTTTGTGCAGGAGCACTATGAACACTCGCATCATCACACACCACGTATCTCACAGTAGTGAGGCACCAGCATGTTTGTCACACAACACCCAAATGTACTGAAATGTACTGCAACCCATGTATCAGAGAGCCACTGAACATCAGAGGTACATGACACAGATGTGAGGTCACCTGATGCAGCATAACATTGGGAACATCAGCTATGCTTGCACATCTGAACCAAGCACAACTTGATTGACACTAACTGATCTCAAATACCATAATAGTCTTGTACCAGTATGTTGATCACAGAATACCTAAATGTGATGAAATGCACTGCAACCCATGTATCACAAAATCATAGCATATTCAAAATACTGTATGCAATGCATAGGAATTTAAACAACAAACACAGTGAAACTACACACATGCAGATATGTTACAGAAAAGCATAATTACATCTATACATACTTTAAAAAATACAGAGAGCAAACTGACAATGTGGGCACACATGGCAACTTCATTTTAGTAAGGATCATGTGTAAACAGCTTGTGAACAGTACATGTGTGTGTAAAGTATGTGAACTGGAAAAGTGGAGTATGTGCAGTACGTTTAAATGCAGCATGTAGGAATAAGTTTGTACCTGAATATGATCCTAGTATTTGGAACAGGGTCCCATCCTGATACTGTGTGCTATGACATGGTGCTGGCAGAAGGCAGTAGGGTACCTTTACATATTACACAGTAGAGTACCTTTACATATTAAATTTAAGGAAAATATTGCAGGTTTTATGATCAAAACTGGCAAGTTATATGAGAACACATGTCCCAAGGTTGGATAGGTGGTTGGTGCAATATACCAGCACCTGAACCCATAAAATTCTCCATGCAACTTTCTGTGCAATATCACTTTCATAGACCAAGTCCAGCATGTGCTGTAAACTAGTTTTCTGTGAACTTTTGTGGGGAAGAGGCCTGTACCCCTGGACATGGATTCCTATTCTCTCTTTGTCATCTCCTCTTCTTGCTACATTCTGGTAAGCAGAATACCCACAGGTGGGGTTTCCTTTCAAAAAGGGACTTCAGACAATTGGGATATGCTTCTACAGTGTTCAGCATTGAGGAAATCCCACATCATTACATTTGGCTGCATAGAAAAGGTGCCCATCATGACTCATACCAGGTCTGTGACAGGATGACCTTGTTCTCACCTTAATGCAGCCTCTAAAGAAAAGCCATTTTGGATGACAGAGTATACATCATGTATCTTCCAAAAATCTGGAAACTAAAGGCAGACAGTTTCTTGAGCTGCATTCAAATGGGAGATCACAGCCATAAAGGGAATCCAGGTACTGTTTCTGCACTTACTTTCTTATTATGTTGAGAAAGTGGATGCTATAGACTTGTAGGTCTTTACTTATGCCTCAGAGAATGTAAATCTAATGGCATTCACCATTGTATGTCAACATATTAATGGTTAAGAGTAAGAATTATACAAGAAAAATGCAATTCAGTTTAAGATGTTGCTGTGGTCATTTCCAAGGTTCTTTGAAAATGTCCCTTCTTTAGATTCTGACACTGATAAGAAATAATTTTGGTTAGTGATATACTTACAAAGAAAGCCACTCTTTCCCTTCTTCATTCCAGACTACCGATAACAGACATTGGGCATACATTGAGAAAGTGCATGTGGATTACTTATATGTGTAGGGAAGTGGTTTTCTGCTTACTTTTTTCTTCACATGAGTATCAAATTGATCCTCTACAAGTCTTCAGGACAGTCTAGCTTGTATCACAATTGCCTGACAATTGTACATAATTCACCACCTAGTACTTACAGGAAAAAGAAATACTTACAGTATATGTCTAGTGCTTTCAGCTGTCAATGTGTCCCCACTAACCGCCTGTGCACAATATGATGACTATGTCCCCCCCCACAACTTTTGAGAGTAAGCTTATTTCTGATGCACAGTTTGGCCAGTCCATTCAATGCGTTTCGTAGCCTAGATGTGATAATGTATGCATCATTTATTCTGTGTTCTCTTTGTTATCACCCATAGTTGTGCACCAGAAGTTACCCTCCTACCTTGCACCCCAGACTGTACAGCCTGCATTTCCCTGCTGGTCCTTCTGCTGTGTTGGGCCCTGCTGTAATGGTTTCCTGCTACTGCAGCAGCTTATGAAATCCTGTATCATTCAACATGCCACACATGACAAAGATTTTGTTGCAGTGTCCACTATGTGTTGCATCACCCTGCCTGATGTATCCAAGTAACAGAAGTATCCCTTCAGTTCTCCAAACAAACGCTCAATTGCATTATACTTTTCTGCATAGGTGGTATTATACACATTCTATGACATGGTCTATGGACTATGGTTTGTCAATGGGGTCATCATCCAAGACTTTACAGCATATCCAGCCAACACACACATGTCACATAATTACATGTGGTGTGCTCCTTGTAGATTGTACTGTGTAACCTGATTATGTGCCCTATTTCCAACAAGATAACACTGTGGGAAGTCTATGGTGGACATGTACCATTTGCATGAATCATGGAAACAACCAAGGCATTTCACACCACCTGGCAACTGAGGGAGTGGGGGTCCTTCCTATTGTTGTATCTCAATCCATGTGGCCCAGGTGGGACCTTGATGGCAATATTATGGCAGTCTTCAGGCCTTCAGGGAAATGGACTGCTCTGTAAAATGCCTGTATAAGTAGTGGTTCTGACTTCTGCAGTCCTGGGGAACCAGATATGTTCCTCCAATTGCTGCAACTCAATGTCACAGAACTGTTGTATAATACATTAGACTGATACCTGGAATATGCCTAGCAGTGCTCTGAATGGTCCCTATAGCTAAGATGGCTAATACTATACATACCTCTGTGTCCAGTGGGATAGTTATTCCACTCATCCCCCTTCAACCCACTTGTAAGTGACACAGTTTGAGTGGCGGGTTTATGTTCTCTCTGTCCACTCACTGTTGGTCCAAAATCAGCTGGCCCATTAGGTGCTGGTTTGTAAAGAGATGATGGTACATATGGCTGCAAATGCAACAAAAAAGGATAACGGCACCCATGGTGGCTATTAGCACATGTTGTTCAGCTATAGCGGCTGGTACTCCTAACATATTGTCATGGAAGCTATAATAAGAAGCAGCATATATAAAAAACACATGACATTTTATTTCTCTCATGGCCAATAACAATTTTGTTATTATTATTTTAACCATCCCTGAAATTTCATACACTAAAATGTATTTTTGCATAAAGGAAGGACCATCTCACACCTGATTACTGAATTTACATATCAAGTTTTCAGTTTAAGAGAACATTTAGCTAACAGCATGAAATATTGATCTTTTACTACAATTTTTTACCAAACTGAGTTTACATTATTTACCAGTTATAGGAGTTATATAAAGATATCACTTAATTTGAATTAGATAGATATTGGGCCAGATTCATTAACAGCTACAGGTCAGTGCACTATTTGGTATTTATTGAGCAGGTCTACACAACGTATAGAACTGCAAACCAGAGATAAATGGTGGAATGTGCTAATGAAAGCATAAAGAGCTGAAGTACCTGCTATTTAATCAATCTAACATGGCAGAGCTATTCAGAAAGCTATAAAGCAATCGTGCACTCAGCGTTGGCTTTTGTATTGTACACCAAATCTGTTTGGAATACGAGCACGATTACTCTTAGAAAAAAAACATGTTAGGGGTTACTATTGTTATTATTATGCTGTATGTGCAAAAGGCGCTAAATCAGGGTGCTGCTGCTACTGCAGCCAAACATTGGGCAAAAAGAAGTAGGGGGTTTAGACTCCTTTTGACTTATCATGGACTGCATGACATGACAATTTCAACATGAAATTGTTGAGAGATACAGAGTTGGCAGGGAAATGTGCAACCTCTGCCACTCCTACCTCAGGCCCCAGGTAAATTGTGGAGAACTCATCCCAGTGGAAAAAAGGTATGTTTAGCATTATGTACTTTCCAGAAAGACACGGGAGACATATTAAGGGTGTCACAGGCATCAGCCTCTAGAATATTACATAAGTTTTTAAATGCAAAGCTACTAAATGCAAGGGAGCATATCTGTTTCACACTATCCCCACAGGAGACAGCAAAAACAATGCAGGACGTCTATGCAGTAGCACATTTTCCTGAAATGTTGGGGGCCATAGATTGCACATACATAGAAATTAAATCCTCACCTGGGAAGAGGGAAGGAGGTACAGCAACAGAATTGGTTTCTGCTCCATAAACTGTCAGGTTGCCTGCAATGCCCAAGGAATTGTCTACAATGTCTATGCAGGTAACTCACAACTCACACATATGGCACACTAGTAAGCTGTACACCAGGTTTGCTAGGGGAGACATTCCAGAAGGGCATCAAGTGGTGAATGTAGGTTACACAATGGAACCCTGGCTCATGACACCCATGAGAAACCTACACAACCCCAACGAGTAAGGATACAGTGATGCTAGCAGTCAAACTAGGAATATCATAGAATGCATGTTTGAATTGCTGAAATCAAGGTCCCATTGTTTACACACATCAGGAGGAGCACTGCAGTACAACCTGGGTACCTCTGCCAAAATACTTGCAGTCTGTGTCATGTTACACAATATAATACACAGGAAACAGCTTCAACAGGGACAACAAGGGACTGGACCACACTTTCAATGAACACAAGCAGGTCAGCAGCAGTAGGTACATATGAGGAGTCTGATAGAGAACCACCAGCTGCAGATGGTGCTGGCAGAAGGAGGTGTGCACAGTATGCCCTGGCTCTGGGTAAGAGGCAAAGGCAGTACACACACTCACTACCTAGTTCAAAGCCTAAGAACCCAGCTACATACAAATAAAAAACAATGCCTTTCTAACAGCACTACCTTTACTTACCCATGTAATGACTGTGTTCTGATAACATTACACAGGGACAGCTCCCAAAGGCACAATTTGTATCTTCAATAATGAGAATGTAAGTGTGGAACCTTTAAAGGAAAAAATAAATAAATTATAGAACTTATTACTCTCATATGGAAATATGTATATGCCCCTAAGCACAGCATTTGTCTAAGGTGTACAGTTATGTTTATGTCAGATATTGGATCTGAAGAAGTTAATACTTCATTTTCAGTTTGTTTTCTCAACTGAGTTTTTCTATCTGGATCTCTGACAATGGATGGAACTCTGCTGTTTCAGTTTGTGGTGGTTCAATAGCCAGGCCAGCCCCATTGCCTCCTGCTCCTGGGCAATTGCAGCCATTCTACAGTAGGCAGAGGTCATCATGTCACTTGCCTGGTATTGTATGTGAATGTAGGTTCTCAAATGCCCTCTGACAGCATTAATGTCATAGACCACCTGCTACCATATCCTGTCTCGGTCAGATTAGTCACCTCTACCTCTCCCTAACAGAAAAACTTCATGATGATGTAAGGCCTGGAAAATGACCTATTTTTTTGCATCACTATATGGTGGCTTACGGGGTACAGATTTCTTCTTGCATGCCATTTTCTTGTGTGAGATAAAACAGAAAGACACACATAATAGCATATGTAATGGACAGACAGGATGGCTGTGAGCCAATTTTGTGTGACTGCATACTTCCAACATGCACACAAACAATTTAAAAGTTCATTGCTACCTATGACTACACCCAAGTTAGGAGCCCCCAACAGATTTTTCAAATTCAAATATCGACAGCGATCTATAATACTTCTGTAATGAAGATAACGCAGGTCTAACTGCGTAATACACTGCAGCATTAACAAAAGGAATTAAACATTTAGCAGGAGACATTTAAGACAAAACCATTATAACTGCCATCTCCACTGCTGTGGAGCTCAGTCAGGTAGAAATCCACAAACAGAACATGTTTTACTTTTTCTGCTAACACAGGTAAAAATGGGAGACCTTCTTACAAAGGTAGGATACAGTCATCTGCAATAACTCTGCAAACATCAAATGAAATGCAAACTAAAATATAGGTCATGTAGCATTCTGTAGCATATTTTTTGTAATACAGACATGACTATGCCAAATAAAAGGGATAAAAGAAAAAAATTAAGATAAAAGAACTGATTTTTCAGTGGTTAGTGCAATTCACCTTTTAATATTAAACTATAAGAAATAGCAACATACCTGGACAATACAGCAATGTAGGAAATCAATAATTCTCCAAAAGGTTTGTTTTTAAGGAATATCAAGCACTCTGGATTAAATCAGTCTCCCAGTGCAATACAAGGGCATTAGCTAAACTGACACCTGTATACAGTGTAGACTCAGCCCTTTGAGCACTGTAAGTATGCAGATGAGGTGTTAAATCATTAGTATTCCTGAATATCACAATCTGCACTAAGTGTAGGGAATGTAAACATGGCGTAAGGGCCTACATGATTACATATACACACACACCCTAGCAATGCAAGGAAAAGTATTGAGAAATGTTTCTTGTTAAATGGCTTGCAGGTGTTTGTGGATACCCAGACTGTAGGAACAATCAGCTTTCACAGGCTCCCCCTTTTGATGTACATTTATTGAGGATGTGTCACGGAGAACAGACTTAAAAAGTCTGAAAGTACATTGAATGATTTGGAAGAATGACCACCCTAACATTCAGATACTTGCCTTAATGACCACAGTTATTGCTCCTTAGTAAGTAATGTTGTTCATATTCAAGGGAGTACTTTAAGCATTGGTAAAGATAACATATGCAGTAAAACTGAGAAAGACTTGCTGTTAAGAAAGCATAGATAAGGGAATGAGAAGGATACACCTGCAGTGTTTGCAATATTTGTTTAATATTGTGTGAGTGCATGGGTATCCTAGCTGTTTGCAATATCCCACTCCTCCAGGCATTTACTGTCCTATGCAAAAAGGCACCTTTCATAATTTGCTTCTGTTGCACTTTCAGTGTGACTTGATATGATGTCACATTATCATTGCATGTAAACTCTTTTTCACCTTGCTAATATATCTCTTTGTCTGTGGCAATTTTGGAAAATACTGTTAAATGATTGTTTGCAATACCTTTGTTTCAGGGTTCAAATCCATACAGGTCTCTGTTTCAAGACAACAACGTTGCTTAAACATGTGAAATGTACATTTAAAGTATTTGATCCACCTTTGTTCCTTGCATAATTTCCATGGTTTTGGCATTGGACTCCTTTAACTGGCATCATTTAATAGCACATTGAACTATATTTCACTGCCCAAGGTGAAAACTGACAACTTTTTAGGACTGTCATCAATAGTGCAATGGAGATTGGTATTGGTGCACTTCCTCAGCAGTCTGAAAAGTACTGAGTGAAGAAATTCATACTCCTATCTCTGTGGCATAATGTGTGAAGGTATTGAGCTTAGGGAAACAGTACAGGTGATGCAGGCATTGAAACCTGTTTCCAGATCATTTTACTGCAGGGGTTCATACTAAATCTCAACACTCATTTTGTTGTATGAATGTATTTATGTAGGAAACTCAAGTAAGGTCAGTATTGACTAAAACTGACAGACAAATAAGTAATTTGAAATGATGTAAATATTAATTGTGTATGGCCTGTGAACAATGGTAGTATTTCTGCTACTCCATGTGCCCTTCTCAATTCCCATGACATTAGCTGAAGTCCTGATATTGTAGCACATACATGATAGTATCAATGTGGCAATGACAGCTGAGATGGCTGAATGTAAAATCTTGATTTAGCCCCTGGCTGCTGTCTGTTCTTACCCCCAGCGTCTCTTGACCTCTTGAATTCCCAGCTCCCCACCTTGCTATTCCTGAACCAGGACATAAGTACCTGCCTACCTGACGACTAAGGACCCATTCAAGCTACCTGCAGTCTGATACTACTGCCTTCATATCCCTGTACCCTCTCAGAAAAGGAAGCAAGAAAGTATGTTATTAACTAAGCCTGGCAATAAAAGCATACATTAGTAATCTAACACTTCCAAGTGGTTTTAAGAACGCTTCATAGCCAGGACAGACAGGAGCCTCACTCCCCCCTACTCTCTATATGGCAACCAGTATTCCTTTCTCACCTTTATTCTTACCCCCTAGCTGAATATATTGCCTTCCCTAATCCCTGTCTAGCCTTTTCCTAGAAGGAACCTCTGCTGCAATATAATATTTGTCCATTAGGTGGCACCAGTATCCAGTCCTACCTTATAAACCTATCCTACAGTTTATAATATACTTATTTTCATCTTCTGGCTTCCAACACTTACTCTTGGCATAATCTCATTCTTCCTCTTACTTTTACTATAACCACCCAACTGTCCTCTTGCAATTGCAACTATTGTTTTCCTCATCTCTATACTTACCCACACCTTGACTTACCATCTGTAGTCTGCATTTTTACTGATTGCTCTTCTTGTTTCCATCATTTGTCTCTACCCGCTCTGTTCGCCCTGCGGGCTTACTCCGCTCCCCTACCCTGCCCCCTAATCCCACCTGCCCCCAGCACTCCTACATTTATTCTTCAAATACTCCTCCCACTCAGCACAATTAACTAATCATATGTCTCTCCTCATTACCCCACCCCCTCTTACTCCTCCCACTAATAAACTCCACTACCCCCTATACTTCTCCACTCATAGTATCCTCCTCTCCTCCTTGTAAACAAATATAACCCTACCTCCTTCCATACCTCTCCTCTTCAATAGCCAGTTCATTTACTCTAAATTACTCCCTTCAATACACACCTGGTCTAGGCATGCCCTCCCCAATCCTCTATACCCTCTGGGCCCCTTGTTCCCTTCTAGTACTCTTAATTCCACTTTATGCTAGTTCTTACTCTTCAAAAGCACCCCCATGCCTACCTTCTACTCAAACTATCTCATACACTCACCTGCAACCACATTCATGCACTCATTTCCACTCTATCTCCTCTTCTCTTATTCCACCTAACCCACTGCACCTAATCTATCCCAAACACTTCTCCACCACAACTAAAACTTTTACTCCTAAACTACTGCTAGCTCCACCCAGCTTCCTACTATATAAACCCAAAAGGCTAAAAGTTATCTCCTGTAATGTCCTAGCCTTAGCTGGAGATATTCATCCCAACCCCGGCCCTTGTCCCACTACAAATAACTCCTTCCACCCACCTCCTTCTTGTCCCATTACAAACAACCACTTCCCCCATCCCCTTCTTCTTCTGCCTTTTCCCACAACACTCTTAAGTTCTTCACAATCAAGCGCCCAGAGCCTTAACAACAAAGTACACCAAGTACAAGCTTGGATTAGCCACAACCAACCTGACATCTTAGCCATCTCTGAAACCTGGCTAAAACCCCATATCGCTGACTCCAAAATCTTGCTTCCTGGTTTCCATAGCCTCAGAAATGACCAATTAAATAAAAAAGTGGTGGCTCTGCTCTAATCTACTCTAATCTTCTTTCCTTAGTCCCCCTTCAAATTCCAACTCCACGATTCAAAAATACTGAACTAACAGTTAGTCTCCTATGAATGAATAAACATAAGAATATCTGCATTATTTCCCTATATATCTCCCCAGGTGACAACATCTCTACCCTTGAAGATATTCTTCATTGGGCCTCAACTGAAATCAAGTATGAAACTTACATTCTAGGCGACATTAATATCGATTGGAATAAAGTCAACACTCCCTCACCCTCCCTATCCATTAACCTCTACAACTTCACCCAAGTAATCCACTCAATCACCCATCTTAACAAAATTCACCCCCCAGGATCCATCATAGACTGGATCCTAGTCACCCATCCAAACAAAATAAATCACTCTGGCACTATCCCTGACACCTTTAGTGACCATCTCCCTGCTTTCATTCATTGCTCAGCTACCTCCACCCCATATCAGCACCACTACATTCCCACTCGCAAACTTAGTAACTCTAACCCCATAAAAAATGAATTGGCAAATCCTAAATACTCTTCCCCTTGACAAAGCTTTAGAACATTTCAACTCTGTCTTCCTAAACACTCTTAATTCCCTAGCCACTCTAAGATACAAAAGAATCAAAGCTAATACTGTTCCTTGGCTGTCCAAAGAAACAAAATAAATCATGCACCAGAGGGACAAATCCTGGAAGCTTTACCAGAAGAATAAAATGCCTATTACTTTGCTCCAATACACCCAACTCTGCAACCATGTAAAAAAACTAATCACCATGGACAAAAAAACTACTATAATAAGCTTCAGTTCAACAATAATAAAAACCCTAAACAATTCTGGAAATCAGTTAATTCCCTTCTCCATCCAGGCTCCAGGAATAATCCCTGCCCTGACCCAAGTATAACTGACATTGAACTAAGCTCACATTTCAACTCATTCTTTACAGAAACCTTAGCTAACCTAACCAAAACTTTCCCAAACAACAATCCACATATCCCTCATTCTTCACCGCCCAACAACCCTAATAACTTTCCCCTCATATTCAAGCTCAAACCAGTCTCAACAAATATTATAAAAATGCTCATATCCAAACTAAGGCCATGCTCCAATGCCCCTGACAACATACCCTCCACCTTCCTCAAATGCGCTGCTGATGGTATTGCACTCCCAATCAGCATCTTAATAAATAGATCCTTAAAAGAATCATATGTTCCCAAACTCTGGTGTTCAGCCTACATTCTTCCTCTTCACAAAGGAGACAAAAACACCAATATTTCTAATTTCCACCCCATTGCCTTACTCTCTACAATCTCCAAAATTCTAGAAAAATGTGTCCACCACCAACTTATGCCTTTCTTGACCCAGAACCAACTCCTTACACCCACCCAACACGACTTCCGCCCTGGCCATAGCACCATAACTGCCCTACTCTCCTTCCTAGAAACAGTCAATCAAACCCGAAATTCCAGACTCCTAGTATCCACAGTACTCCTAGATCATTCTAAAGCATTTGACACCATTTCCCACAAACACCTTCTCTATCATCTCTCCAGCCTTCATCTCTCCCCAAATACTTTATCCTGGTTCTCCAGTTACCTATCAGACAGATCTCAAGCAGTCAGATGGAAGAACTCCACCTCTTCCTTCTTACCAACCCCCATCGGCATACCTCAGGGGTCCATCCTCGGATCCATGCTTTTCAACATCTTCATTAATAACCTTCACACTGCCATCCCTGACACAATAGTTATCCAATATGCAGATGACTCAACTGTAGTCTGTGCTGCCTCCAACCTTCCTGCACTGCTGACTAAAACCCAAACTGCATTTCCAACCACTGAGAACTGGATGCACCAAAACCACCTCTCGCTCTCAACTCAAATAAATAAAAAATACTACTTTTCCCTCCCTCCAGGGCTTTCTCTTATGACAAAAATGCTTTCAAATTCCTCAGCCAAACCAACTCAGCTATAGAAGTGGTCCCTTTTGCAAAACCTCTTGGTATTACCATAAACAAACACCTTAAGTTCGATATCCACATTCAACGAAACATAAAGAAAACCCACCAAAAATTAGGTATGCTCTATAGGAATAACCTCTTTCTCTCCAACTCCACAAAGCATACCTTGGCAACTACCTACCTTCTACCATCCTTAGTATACAGAGCCCCTCTTCTAACAAATCTGACTTCTTCCATCACCTCCAAACTTGAAAATTGCGATAATAAGATCTCTAAATTTACCACTAAATCCAAAAACTCCACTCATCATTGCCTTACCCTACAATCTCTGAACTGGCTAGAACTCTCTAACCACCTAGACTTCCTACAACTTATCACTGCTCACAAACTAATATTTCACCCAGATAAATGCCCAGCCCTAACAAACATCCTTCCCCATACATCCCAAATAGATCTCTCAGATCGGAACACCAACATTTAATTTCTATCCACAAACCCAAATGACCTGCTGGCCAGCTTCTCCTCTCTCTCACTAAGCAAGAAATGGAATTCTCTCCATCCTTCACTTAGGACTATACCAAACTCAGAAACCTTCAAAACCCAGCTTTTCCTCATACCTGTCATCTAAATGGAAATGTTCCTGCTTACACCCTACCTAAATTCAAGGGAATTCCCCAAGGAGTTCTTCATACTCCTTGCTCCTAACCTCCCTCTAACTCATATTTCTATTCTCCTACAACAGACTTAAGCTCTCAGTAACTGATTAAGCAATCTCTCACTTGATTCCAAGTATGTATACAATGTAAATAGCAAATTACATCTACTGACTGCACATCAAGTATATGCCTTACTTAATTTGAATAACTGCATGTAAACTGTCTCCCCCCTACTAGTATAATAATGCAAGAACCTTAGATCTTTTATTATAAAGACAGTTGATCATGATTGCTCTGAATGCAAACACCTGTAAACTGTGTTGTTCTCTAATATCTCTTAACTGTGTTGTACGCTGTAATTTTTATGCATTTGCATTTCCTATGTATTATACCTTTATAATTATGTAACCCTTACTGTATTGCTTATGGAGCTTTTCTCCCCAGGCCTCCACTGAAAACGGGCACTTTCAGGCCAAGTGGACTTCCCCAGTAATCAAACTGAAAATAAAATAAAATAAAATAAATAAAATGAATCTCTGTAATGCAGTACTAGCTTTGCTCATTGCTACCTATATAGTATGAACCATTTCTTGTGTATTCCTGTTGTTATTTCTAAAAAGCTGTTTGAATTATTCTAATAAATTTTGTCTTCTGCAGTTGTGCTCTGCTTGGCAGCATGAATTCACTTTCATATCTTAAGGAAAAAAAGTGAAAATGTAGTTTAGGCTGCTTTACATAGTGAAACCAGCCAGGTGGCATCATGTGACTGTCAGCATTCAGGATAATACACAGGGAAGAAAATACACCTGACAGATAACTTTCTCTGTGGCACAAGGTGAATGTGCAGTGAGATTAGAGATAAAATGCATCTAATACAGAGTCTGAATCTACTTAAATGATAACTTTAGAGAAGGTTGTCTGAATACATTTTTCATCATATTTTGTGGTACCATGTCATTGTTGTTTAAAAAGCAACTGTCAACACTATTGCTAACAACATGTAAACATTTGTCTGCCCACTTTTACATTATTTGTCATTAACTACAAGTCTGATAATATGGTCCACAAAGTACGTGTCTGATGTTGCAAAGAGATATGAGAAGGATGAATGTTTCACTTGAATGCATTTCTTGCGCTGGTCATTGCTACATATACCCATTCATTGCATTTCATTTACTTTCTGCTTTTTTTCTATCATATATTTATTTTCCGTTGTCTTTTCCACTTGCTGTGTACTCACCAGTATGCAAACACAGTTCATTCTTTAATGAAAAAAGTGAAAAATTTCATTTAGGCTGTCTTGTGGCAAGCAAATATGCCTGACATTGTCGTGTGTCCCTCTGCAACATGGATAGTAGTTAGCTTAAAGAATGCACCTGACAGATGTCAAATTCTGTGATGCAAGGTGCAACTGAAGTGAATTAAGAGAAATAAAGCATATGAAGCATTGTCTGAATCTTGTTTAGAGATCACATTGCAATTATTCACAATATATGCCTTCCTTTTTTGTCATTTCAATTTACATTTGCTGTCCACTTGGCAACATGCAAACACAGTTCGCTACCTAAGGATAAAAGTGAAAATTTTAGTTTAGACTGCCTTAGGTAGAGCAAACCTGTCTGGCAATGATGCACTTTCCTCAACAGTCTGAACAGTACTCAGAAAAGAAATTCCACCTGTCATAGAGCTATCTCTGTGTAGTGACTTTAGATAAAGAACACAGTTGCTTAAGGGTTTGAATGCTGCCACAAGATACTTTTTAGAAAGTGTAAGAAGCCCATTTCTCACAACATTGTTTCTGAACGTTTTTATTAAGATTTCCAAAAATAAATATGTTTTTATAACCTTGAAATATATACACACAATACATACAGGTTAACAACAATTAGATACATCAAACACAAATAACAACAAATCAACTATTATCAAGGGTGTCTAGAATAAACATATGAACTTCATTTGTACATTAATAATTCACTTTATAAAGTGCTACAGTGATTACCCTTCAGTATGTCAGTTACTTTTGCCATGTGTTGTATAGTAATGTAGTTCTTTCAGTTCTTTTTCTGATGGTGTTCATTTCCAGTTGAGATACATTCAACACAATGTTCCTGTATTTTTTGAATATAGGAGAAGATTTACTTTTCCAATTTGTTGTTATAGACTTTCTTGCAATGGCCAATAGAGTCCATGGAAGTGCATACTTTGCTTTTGGAACACAGTTGGATATATGAACATTAAACAGGATCAAAGATTTGGATACCTGGAATATATCATTAAAAAGTGCTGTAAAAAATAATTAACTTTATCCCAGTATGATTTGAGCAGTTGGCAATCATTGAACATGTGAAAAGTTCAACGCTGCTCCGGTACAATAAAGGCTGTCCAGTTACACCAGATACGTTGCTGCGAAGTGTAGATAAACCACCACAAAGTACGTTGCTGCAAAGTGTAGATAAACCACCACGAAGTAAATATACTGATTGTTTATTTAAACAGAACCAAAATTAAAATTGAGAAATAAAACCAAGTAGTGAATCTTCTACTTGGTTTTACTTGGTTTTATTTCTCAATTTTAATTTTGGTTCTGTTTAAATAAACAATCAGTATATTTACTTCGTGGTGGTTTATCTACACTTTGCAGCAACGTACTTTGTGGTGGTTTATCTACACTTTGCAGCAACGTATCTGGTGTAACTGGACAGCCTTTATTGTACCGGAGCAGCGTTGAACTTTTCTCTTGTGGTTTGGTGTGTTTTTGTGTTCTTGGTTACAAATCATTGAACATGTGCTGCCAGTCTGCTTTCAGTTTTAATTTGCATCTCCAACAGCCAGTATATTTTTTAAACATTCATTCTATTTTATAAGATGTTATGTAAGATCTATGTATAAACTTCCTTGTAAAAAGCTTCCACTGTAATGAAAGACATGTTTGTTTTGAGGACAGGAGAATTCGTTTTTTATCACTTTCATTTGGTAACTGATTATTGATTGTTCTATAGTAGTCCATTAATTTTCTTTATGATAGATTTTTATTTTTTAATTATTTTATAAATGCTTGAAAAATGTCCATTTCCAGTAACATACTGATTTGCTGTAAAGATCATATGTTCTATAAATTTTAGGAACATCTTATCTAATTGTTAACTGCATTGCCCCCTGTCTGCTTAAAATATATTGTCTTATATCTTGTATAAGTAGCCACAAGTTAAATTAAACTTCCTTACTTGCTCCATTGTTAGAACATTTCCATAATTTAACAATTGATGCCAATAAATCAGTTCTTTCTCACAACATTTTGATTACAACTGTAACACTAAAGATAAATGATAATGTTAAGCCTTTTTATTGCAGGCAATTTATCAGTAATCCTTGCACAATTCAACTTTTTTATTTAGCATATATCATTAATGTTTCGCATATAACTTCAAGCTAATGTGTGCCCAATTTTCTAAACATGACAATAATATAAAAATCACTTGCATATGTATGATGGGCACAAAACTTTTGTTATAATCATCATGACTCATCACACACCCCAACTATGTGTTTAGGACAGTATGTCTTGTTAAGTATGTATGTAAGACAAATCAACCTGTATTAATCAGCACATTCAACTGCATCCATCTGATATATTTACAAGCAGAAATATTCCCTGGGATTCAATAAATTCCGTGCAAGAACAGCACTATTCTTGCATGGAGTGGTTCATATCCATATAGCACAGAAGCATGTCTTGCATATTCATGAAGACGTGCTGCTGTGCAACTTATATGGACATGAACCATGAATGAGTGCATGGGGTGTGTTCAAGTAGTGCACAGACATTGAACACTCCCCCTGCACTCAGAAAGTGCCGTACAGCACTTTCTAATAGGATCTGGCATATTATTAGAGAATTACTCTAATATTATGTCAGTATTTCAGTGTCTGTGGACAATGAAATAAATACGACATGAGGAAAGCAATGCAGGGGTGTGTGACAGGTTCTGTGACACACTCCCTCCATTGTAAAAGTGCTGTATGACACATCCGCAACCTGCTAAAGCAGGAAATGTGTGCAAATGCACAAATAATGGAGGATAAATCCCTCAAAAGGGACACTACATAAATATTGCCCCACAAACTTATAAAGTTGATAGAAAACAGGTCATGCATTAGTATGAATTAGCGAAGGATAGAGGTCTGAAACCAAATGTATGCCAGTAATCCCTGACAGCCGTCCATGTGGACAAAGGCACAAATAATGGAGGGAAGCAATAAAATAGGGACACCTCTGAAATATTGCCCTTACACACTTAGAAAGTTGATAAAAAACAGGATATGCATTAGCAGGAGTCCCTGAAGGATAGAAGCCTGAAAGCCAAATGAATGCCATTATTTCCCAATTACAGTCCGCAATGACCTGTCAGAACACAACAAGACTCACTTATATAACATAATAATATAATAATAATGTTATTTCTTTTTCGAGGCTAAGGAATGTTTAAGAGTAGCTAAGCAGCTGTGTGTCTTATGGCCCTTCACTTACCATAGCTTAAACATCCCATAGGAGATAAATACAAATATATAGGTGAAATTGCCAAGCTGAGATAGTGTAGTGGTTAGAGTCCTGGCTTTATATGCAGGCATTCACAGTTTGAGTACCAAGACAGGCAGCTTATTTTTCTATGTGAAAGTAGTGTTAAAATAATTTTTGTAAACTTAAATTATGTAGCAACTATTTTTTGCCAACCAGGGTAGTGTAGCTGGTGTACAATGTAACTCTGAGTGCATATAACATGTGAATCTACCCATGTACACACAAGTGCCCCATACAGTATAGTCACACCCCTTGCCAATGTAAGGAAAGCACATAGAGGGATGTCATGTAAAGTATATGATATACACTTAATAAATGAAAGCAGTCCTCTGATATATTAAAACAAATTAAAAGTGAGCAATGGTTAGCAATGGTGAGCTATGCTTAGCAAGTGTAACCATTGCTAAGATGTGATTGCTAAGCAGCAGGTAGCTCAGCTAAGTGGATTTGCACACAGCTAAACACTGCTTATTTAAGCAGTGTTAAAACCAGCTTCACAGATTTGCGCACTGCTTAGCGGAGTTTAACCTTTTCAAAATGGTCAAATGATAGCAAAAGGCAGGAATATAGCACTATTTAAATGGGGCAGTTGGGAATACAAAAAGCCAGCAAGATGGTATCACCATTTATTCAGAGGCACAAAAAGGACAAACCATGTCCAATTCAAAAACTCATACTAGTTTCGGCACCAGCCTTCATCAGTGAGTGAAAAGCATTCAAAAATACATGGTCAACGTCAGTTTAAATATGTGAATAAACCAATGACAGTGTAAACATTTGCATCAAGCTCTCAAATAGGATTTAAAGCAACATAACATTGCTCAAAAAGGAAAATTCATATAGATCCCCATACAATACAAGTGTAGTAAATATAGTTCTAATAATGAACTATAATATCATCAAACAAATAATTACATATTGTCATATGTATGATTTAATCTTGAATTGCAAAGGGAAAAATATATATAAATAGAAAAATGACCTAATAAAAATGGTTTATAAATGGTCATTGAGACCTGGGGGAAAAAGAGCTCCTAAGTGTGTAATCCAGTATTTTTCCTTGTGGCTCAAAATACCTTGCCATCCTGTTTGGTTTTGCCTATTCCCTGTAATTTTATCAATGATTGTAAACATAAACTTGGCACTGGGATGTTGAACTGTATGTAAATAAAGGGCATTAGATGCTTTGTGGTTCATTATATCGCTACGATGTTCCCCAATTCTGATACGTAATGAACGTGAAGTTTTGCCAACATAGAATGATTTACATTGGCACGTGGCCAAATAGATAACCCAGCTAGTGGAACAATTGCCAAAAATCCTGATGTCATATACTTTGCTAGTATTGGAGCTCGTAAATTGTTTGAGCTGGTTAACATAAACACAAGAAACGCAATGTCCACACCTGAAAGTTCCCAATAATTCATCCCCCAATATGGTAAGTTGTTTAAATTTGGCTGCCCCACTTTCTCTATGTTTGTAATGAGAAAATAGAGTGCCTAATGTTTTGCCACGTCTGAATGAAAATGAACATTGCTTATCTAATATTCCCCTCAAAAAATCATTAGCTAGTAAGATATTCCAATTTTGGTTCACGGCTTGTCTGACCGTCTGATGATTTTTGCCCAATGTGGTGATTAGTCTCACCTTAGAGTTGTTAGTGTTATGACTTTTGTCCCTGTATTCCAACAGTGTCTTTCTATCTTGATTGTCTGAATATGTCCTAGCTAAATCTATATCAGAAATGCTATAACCCGGTCCAAAAATCTGGTGAGTAAATCAGTTTTGGCTATAGAGTAATCATGTAAGCATGAATTAATTCTCCGAATTCTAAGATATTGAGATTTGGGGATGTTCCGGATGGTGTGGCGTGGATGCATGCTATGTGCATGTAACAGGGTATTAAACTGAGGGTATTTTCGAAAGATTTTGGTGTTGAGTGTGTTATCAATATTACGATATACCGTAACATCCAAAAAAGTGATAACATCTCTATGGAATGTGATTGAAAATTCAATACCCCAGATGTTATTATTCAGATGTTCCAAAAATTCCTGTAGATATGACTCATCTGCACGCCACACCATCCAACAATCATCTAAATATCTTCTCCATATGTCTATTTCCACAAGGTATAAATTGTGTAAAGGGTTATAAATCAGGCATTCTTCAAGGTAGGCCATGAAAAGATCTGCATAGATAGGGGCAAAAGAAGCCCCCATGGCCACCTTGTAGTTCCCAATAGCACACACCCTGGAGATAGAACACGAGTTTCTCTAATACATGTGCTGTGAGACAGATAAGGAGAGTATTGAAACCGGAGAATATAATTCTGACTTAACAAGCCAATATTCCACAGCCTGAAGCCCTGCCCAATGTGGAATGCTAGTGTAGAGGGATTTAACATCCAGAGTGCACATTATCCAATGGGGTTCCAGTTGGCAGTCTTCAATAATTTGTAAAAATTGCGTAGTGTCCTGAATTCTTGCTCTAACCAAGGACAACAGTGGTTTTAGGAATTGGGTTAGAAAAGCAGACAGGGGTTCTGTGAGAGAACCATGACCAGAAACTATAGGCCTACCTGGTGGATGTGTCAGGGATTTGTGTATTTTAGGTAATAGATACAAGATTTGTTTAGCCGGTTCCTTAACCTGTAGATGTTGGACCGTTTTATTTGTGAGAATACCCTCCTCCAATGCAGTTTGTAAAAAGATATCTATCTCTTTTTTGAATGTCATAGTTGGATCAATATCCATTTTCATGTAGCATTGTTTGTCAGATAGTTGTCGTAAACCCTCATTTATATAGAAGTCCATATTTAAGATCACCACTGCACCCCCCTTGTCAGCTTGAACAATTGCTATGTTATGATTGTTCCTAAGTTCTGATAAAGCCACTCTTTCGGTGGAACTAATATTGTCCCTACCAGTAGCAACCTCAAAAAGGGGGAAGTGTAAATCCTTTAACACCGCTTGTTGAAATATCGCTACATTCTTATTCATAGGTGGCTGAAATGTTGATTTGTGGAAGGTAAAGTCAGTAGATCTTTGAGCATTGGAACTATCCTGTTCTGAAAAAAACAATTTAAGGTTGAGTCTACGACAAAAATCAATAACATCTAGTGAGGTTTGGTATTCATCACAAAAAAGCTAGGAACAAAATTTAACCCTTTATTAAGCACTTGTTTTGTTCTGATGTTAATACATGATCCGATAGATTCAACACATTTTGAAAACCTTGTGTATCTACTTGAGTAGTGCCTGAATTAGCCCTGTCATGGAATCTGTAGATATATTTGTTTCTATGTTTCCTCCCCCCTCTGGATTTCCTACCATGTCTAAAGGGTAATGGGTGTTGGTTTTCTTTTTTGAGTGGAGAATTGACGGTGTTGACATATTCACCGTCGGTAGTGGATGACTCCTCCCCTGAGGTACTGGTTTGAAAGTGATCTCTGTTCTTTAATATAGATCTAGGCCTTTTTCTAGACCTACCCCTGTCCATGGTGGATATATTATCTTGAAACCTCACAGATCGTTGCACTTGAAATGGATGTCCCCTTTCATAGTCATTGCTATCCCTGTTAAATTTTTTTATTTTCCTCTCCCTGATAACTTTATCATAGGATGTTAGTTCCTTGGACAACTTGTCTATATGTTCAAAATATTTAGGACTTGATTCATATTTTTTACATGTATTTGCCAGATTTTTAACTTCCGAAAGACATATATCTATTGTTCTTTCATAATAAGAAGCTAAAATTTTCACAAAAACCATGGATCCTTCTTTGAGTGCATCCCATTCTTCATTAAGCCTCTCTTCAGATCTGCTTACAAGTGGGTGCAATTTTATCCGTAGTCCCCTAGGTGCAATGTTTTTATGTAAGTAGGCTTTAAATAGACGGAGATGCCAAATATTGGCTCTTAGTCCTTTCAAGCCTTTTTCCAAATCCCGAAAACAGAACTCACAATTATCTGTGGGATTTGTAACAGGTTGAATGGGGTTGCTGCTTGGGGCTTGGTTAACACCAAAAATAGCCAAGTCTTCCCTATCAGCACACAACCCCTCCAATATTTTATCTAGATCCATGTTAAATGACAAGTGTCCAAGGAACAAACAAAAATATGGTACTAAAAAAATTGTTATAATACTATAAAGAAATAGCAAGAACCATGGAAGGGATGGACAGGGGCAGGACCAAAAGCACCCAGAACAAGGTATCAACAAAACTGGGTTGTTTGACTATCCCTGAGATCAATTTCAAATCAGTATAACACTCAAAGTATATACCTTAAGGAATCAACCCAAATTATATAACTTGCTAGTATTCAACCATTGCCTTGTTTGTCACAAAGATGGCATAAATGTAATATGACAATTGCAAGATTTGTAACCAAACATAACTAGGAACCTAGATCAAATGTTGTCTTGTACATATTAATAGAATGCAACATATATATAATATTGGCCACTGACAACTTTTATAAACATGTAAACTCTGTCCACCACATGTAGTTCACTATATGTCAAAAAAACAGATTCAAACCCTTATTCATCTTTAACTAAAACATAGCCTACAAACAATGTAGTAGACAAGATATCAATAGGGTTCAACCAATGTGCATCAAAAAGTGGTACTACATGTATGAACAAAACCTGCTTAGCCTATAATCTATATACACACAGATAAAGTATGTTATAGTCAGAGGCCAATATAGAAAGTTAAGCTAACATGAGGGTCCCCTTGATAATAATCACTGGATAAACTGATATTATATCTTGTTATGTATCAAATCCAATAGCACAGCACTATATATACTGTTCAAAACAAAATGTACATAATATTAAACTCCCATCTATGTATAGGCCAAACCACAGTTGTTATGAACATTCTTGTTAATCAACTATATTATTAAATAAAGAAAATATTAAGAATGTATTTGCAAAAAGGTTATTGAACCACAAACACAATTATGAAATGTTAATCAACCACGGTTTGCTTAGTACCAAAACGGAGATGTTGTTAGGAACCACCAAATAATGTGTTTTTTAAAGGTGTTATCAAAATTGTAAGTTCCAGTTAAATGTATCAGCGGCCCAAAATTACACAACATTGACCCTATACATAACCAGTTGACTCAAAATAATGTCGGACGTTCAGTCCGTACACTAATCATGCCACAATGCGATGTAACACCCCTCGTCAACTGAGAATGAGTAGAACAATGTTAAAAAACAGTTTCCCTGAATACTAATCATTGATCGTGATGTGTAACAACCATCGCTTGATAAGATATAGTATAAAGCATTAACACAAGTACATAGTTTGTATAAAGTTATTAAAACAAACAAAACATGTCCTTATAGTCCCAAACAGACAGTTAGATGAAATGTCATATACGCCAAGCATTTAACACATGTACATAGTTTGTATCAAGATATTAAAGAAAGCCAAACATGTACTTATAGTCCCAAACAGACAGTTGGATGAAATATCATTTGCACCGTGGATCCTTATTGTATGTTGAATTGTTGACAAATCCCGATGTAGAAAAAATAAATAAGAAACCAGTCTAAATGCAGCGTATCAAAATGGAGTCCAACCCTAACACGGTAACAAAAATCTAGGACCAAAACTCGTGAGCATGACAAACACAAAGTTTTAGAAACACTGCAATTCCGTTTCCACTAGTCCAAGTTTTCCTATATATTTGACGGATAAATGGCCAACAGTCAAAAATATACGAACAGAATCCAGTTGAAAAATGGCGAAGCCTTGAATCGAGGCCCAATGCTCCCTTACACAGCTCCGTATATAACACAACACCCAGAGTTTAAGACAGAAATAAGGTTCATCGACTCATCTCAGTTGGTAAACCAAATATGAATTACCCCCAAAGCTGAACAGTACCTTTGAGCTGTTTAATGAACACGCTGCCTGTGTTCCATTCCGCATACAAGAGCCATTAACTCCAAACTGTCCCAATTCGTTTATGCACAAAAGTAAAAAATAAACAGTGGTTTCAAAAGAAACCTAAACTCTTGATTCCAAATTTACGTTGAACCAAAAAGTATTGAAGCCTCAAGGCAGGAGTCCTCTCCTACCAACGGTGAAAACCTGACGCCAACAGCAAGGAAAACCAACTGAAGCAAAACACCAACCCTCGCACGTACGGCTGCACGGCCAACCAACCTTGTAGAAAACACCAAAAGCCAGCAAGATGGTATCACCATTTATTCAGAGGCACAAAAGGACAAACCATGTCCAATTCAAAAACTCATACTAGTTTCGGCACCAGCCTTCATCAGTGAGTGAAAAGCATTCAAAAATACATGGTCAACGTCAGTTTAAATATGTGAATAAACCAATGACAGTGTAAACATTTGCATCAAGCTCTCAAATAGGATTTAAAGCAACATAACACTGCTCAAAAAGGAAAATTCATATAGATCCCCATACAATACAAGTGTAGTAAATATAGTTCTAATAATGAACTATAATATCATCAAACAAATAATTACATATTGTCATATGTATGATTCACAGATATACAGATTCCATGACAGGGCTAATTCAGGCACTACTCAAGTAGATACACAAGGTTTTCAAAATGTGTTGAATCTATCGGATCATGTATTAACATCAGAACAAAAACAAGTGCTTAATAAAGGGTTAAATTTTGTTCCTAGCTTTTTTTGTGATGAATACCAAACCTCACTAGATGTTATTGATTTTTGTCGTAGACTCAACCTTAAATTGTTTTTTTCAGAACAGGATAGTTCCAATGCTCAAAGATCTACTGACTTTACCTTCCACAAATCAACATTTCAGCCACCTATGAATAAGAATGTAGCGATATTTCAACAAGCGGTGTTAAAGGATTTACACTTCCCCCTTTTTGAGGTTGCTACTGGTAGGGACAATATTAGTTCCACCGAAAGAGTGGCTTTATCAGAACTTAGGAACAATCATAACATAGCAATTGTTCAAGCTGACAAGGGGGGTGCAGTGGTGATCTTAAATATGGACTTCTATATAAATGAGGGTTTACGACAACTATCTGACAAACAATGCTACATGAAAATGGATATTGATCCAACTATGACATTCAAAAAAGAGATAGATATCTTTTACAAACTGCATTGGAGGAGGGTATTCTCACAAATAAACGGTCCAACATCTACAGGTTAAGGAACCGCTAAACAAATCTTGTATCTATTACCTAAAATACACAAATCCCTGACACATCCACCAGGTAGGCCTATAGTTTCTGGTCATGGTTCTCTCACAGAACCCCTGTCTGCTTTTCTAACCCAATTCCTAAAACCACTGTTGTCCTTGGTTAGAGCAAGAATTCAGGACACTACGCAATTTTTACAAATTATTGAAGACTGCCAACTGGAACCCCATTGGATAATGTGCACTCTGGATGTTAAATCCTCTACACTAGCATTCCACATTGGGCAGGGCTTCAGGCTGTGGAATATTGGCTTGTTAAGTCAGAATTATATTCTCCGGGTTTCAATACTCTACTTATCTGTCTCACAGAACATGTATTAAACAAAAATGTGTTCTATTTCCAGGGTGATTGCTATTGGCAACTACAAGGTACGGCCATGGGGGCTTCTTTTGCCCCTATCTATGCAGATCTTTTCATGGCCTACCTTGAAGAATGCCTGATTTATAACCCTTTACACAATTTATACCTTGTGGAAATAGACATATGGAGAAGATATTTAGATGATTGTTGGATGGTGTGGCGTGCAGATGCGAACTATCTACAGGAATTTTTGGAACATCTGAATAATAACATCTGGGGTATTGAATTTTCAATCACATTTCATAGAGATGTTATCACTTTTTTGGATGTTACGGTATATCGTAATATTGATAACACACTCAACACCAAAATCTTTCGAAAATACCCTCAGTTTAATACCCTGTTACATGCACATAGCATGCATCCACGCCACACCATCCGAACATCCCCAAATCTCAATATCTTAGAATTCGGAGAATTAATTCATGCTTACATGATTACTCTATAGCCAAAACTGATTTACTCACCAGATTTTTGGACCGGGGTTATAGCATTTCTGATATAGATTTAGCTAGGACATATTCAGACAATCAAGATAGAAAGACACTGTTGGAATACAGGGACAAAAGTCATAACACTAACAACTCTAAGGTGAGACTAATCACCACATTGGGCAAAAATCATCAGACGGTCAGACAAGCCGTGAACCAAAATTGGAATATCTTACTAGCTAATGATTTTTTGAGGGGAATATTAGATAAGCAATGTTCATTTTCATTCAGACGTGGCAAAACATTAGGCACTCTATTTTCTCATTACAAACATAGAGAAAGTGGGGCAGCCAAATTTAAACAACTTACCATATTGGGGGATGAATTATTGGGAACTTTCAGGTGTGGACATTGCGTTTCTTGTGTTTATGTTAACCAGCTCAAACAATTTACGAGCTCCAATACTAGCAAAGTATATGACATCAGGATTTTTGGCAATTGTTCCACTAGCTGGGTTATCTATTTGGCCACGTGCCAATGTAAATCATTCTATGTTGGCAAAACTTCACGTTCATTACGTATCAGAATTGGGGAACATCGTAGCGATATACGGAACCACAAAGCATCTAATGCCCTTTATTTACATACAGTTCAACATCCCAGTGCCAAGTTTATGTTTACAATCATTGATAAAATTACAGGGAATAGGCAAAACCAAACAGGATGGCAAGGTATTTTGAGCCACAAGGAAAAATACTGGATTACACACTTAGGAGCTCTTTTTCCCCCAGGTCTCAATGACCATTTATAAACCATTTTTATTTGGTCATTTTTCTATTTATATATATTTTTCCCTTTGCAATTCAAGATTAAATCATACATATGACAATATGTAATTATTTGTTTGATGATATTATAGTTCATTATTAGAACTATATTTACTACACTTGTATTGTATGGGGATCTATATGAATTTTCCTTTTTGAGCAGTGTTATGTTGCTTTAAATCCTATTTGAGAGCTTGATGCAAATGTTTACACTGTCATTGGTTTATTCACATATTTAAACTGACGTTGACCATGTATTTTTGAATGCTTTTCACTCACTGATGAAGGCTGGTGCCGAAACTAGTATGAGTTTTTGAATTGGACATGGTTTGTCCTTTTTGTGCCTCTGAATAAATGGTGATACCATCTTGCTGGCTTTTGGTGTTTTCTACAAGGTTGGTTGGCCGTGCAGCCGTACGTGCGAGGGTTGGTGTTTTGCTGCAGTTGGGAATACAGCCATAACCAGTTGTAGCTGATCTTTGCAGGCACTATGGCTGGTGTAGGTGAGGGTGTGCCCTTTTGGGCACAGTACTGGGGCATCTAGGAGTCCAGGGTCATGGTTGGACTCCTAGTGAAAGACCTTGAGGAGAGACTGCTGCAGGGCCAGTACCAGGGATCACAATATAAAGCAGAGCCCTGGGACCGTCGCACGTGATCTCACCAGTGCTTCTTGCATCCCTCGAACTGGTGAGCAGGTCCAGCACCATTTCACTGACCTCAAGCATAGGAAGACAGAGCTCTTTGACCAGTGGACCCAAGACACATGGGCACAGAATGTCCCAGCAGTGTGCAAGTATCAGTATCAATTAGTGTTTACCAAAGTACAGCCTGAGTATGTGATCAACATGTATGCATAAATGTGTGTTTAACTCCTGTACAGCTGCAGATGAGAGGGCTATGAATGTGGACACCCATGCCAACAGGTTGTTAAGGCTGTGCTGGGAGGCTGGTGAGTACAACTCTATCTTGGAGTATATAGACAAAATAATACAAAGGTGTAGATTGTCTACTGCTAGTAGGTAAAGTATGTACTGTGTGTAATGAATAAATGACATTACCTGGAACCTGTGTTCTGAGAGACTGCCTTACATATTATCTGCAATTATACAGAGCTGAGTATATATTTTTTGGTTATAGAGTTTAATTGTTGCTTATATCTGTGTTGAAACTGTTGTCTCACTGTTCTGAGAGACTGATCGGCAAATATGCAGAGCTGAGAATATTTTTTTGGTTTTAAAGTTTGTACTGTTAGTTTTTGCTTAGATCTCTGTTGTAACTATTTGTTCCTCCCACCCTCCCTATTTTTGGTTTGTAGTTTAAATTTGGTGGCTTTTGCAGTTGCCCGCCTCACTGTAGATTTGATCTGGGACACTCCCCCGTCCCATCTCTTTACCACATTCTACCTAATAAACTCTTTCTGCACTTGGTTTTAGTCCTTTTTAATTTAATTGCATTTTTTAAACTGTGTTTGGTCTAATATTGCTGCATACTCAAGTGTGCTAGCTTGCACTGCGTGTGAATTGTTTTTTACTACTGTTTTTGCTACTTTTCTGTAAAAAAAAAATAATAAAAACTGTAAGCCTGTTTCCTACCTTTCCTGTAACTAGTGTTCCAGATGCAGATTTGTTGTATCCAGGACTGTATGTAAGCTTCTGAGTCCCCCAAGCCTTTCTGTGTTGGAGGGAAGCCTTCTAGCTTATCAGTGGGAGTGGTAAGCACTAGATAACCTGTCTACCACATAAGTAGTGGTTCTGGCCCAGAATTTGTAGTTATTGGCCGTTTGGGCAATCTCTTCCATCTCTCTCAATTTTCTGATTTGAAAGCCTGTATTTGCACTTGTTTCTGTCCTGTAACTCATCTAGTGCAGATACAGATTCTTAGTTTTAGCACTTAAATTTGCTTGTTCATGCTCATCACTTTTTCAGAACTTATAAGCAATAAATAAGCTACTAATTACTATATCACTCTATCTTCCTCATTACCTAGAGGAAACAAGTTTTTGTACTTACTTTTCTCACTTGCTTAGAGAAAAACAGCTCTTGTACTCACTTTCCTCACTTATCTAAAGGAAAAACCCTGCAACTCTCTTTTTGCACGGTCTTGCACACAGAGCAGCGTCGGGCAGCACCGGTTAGTTGGGGTATACTATTCCCGGCCCCACAAAGTCTGCGCTGTAAATTTTCCCTTAGAACTAGGCAAGCCTCAACTCAAGTGCTTCAGATCAGCTGCTCTTATTGCAGCACATGCAAAACAGAAATCAGCACTTGTCCTAATCTCCTAGGCAGCACTATTATTCTCCAAATTTCCTAGACAGCACTATTATAATATAGCATAAGACCCTCGATCGTCCACAGGACTTAAGTTCAATTTACTTTTCAAAGCATGTCCAGAGGTCAGCTTCAGGTGCACTCTCCAGTTCATCTGGTGGAATTGGGCATCCTGAGGCAATGTCACAACTGCCTCATGTATACAGACAACCCTCTCCTCTTACCTCTAGACACAAACACTTGTGAGAGATGCAAATACACAGCCAGACTGGAGGCTAAGCACTCTCAACCCATGACTGTAACAGACAGTCAAGAGGATAAGAGACACACTTGCATCACACCACCTGTCACACATGAATCTACAAAACAAGCACCGGCAAAACATACGCATAAATACACAAAAACATATTCGGAGGCACTAGGTACCAATCTGAAAAAGAAACAGTGCCCTCCAAAGCAGACAAGCAAGCAACCTGCACCCCTAAACACAAGCCAGAAAACACATAATTCACCTCAGCAGTGTGCCTCACAACAGCCCTTAAGGCAAAACACCATACCTAACACGCTAGTAATAGCAGACTCTATAGTAAGGCACACAGATGTTCCACTCACCAGGCTGAACAAGGAGAAGGTTACTGTCAGCTGCCTGTTGGGTGCTCGGATCCGCCACATAACATAAGCACTTAGGTCACTCCTGAACAAGTACAAGTATGACGCTGTCATTGTACATGTTGGTGTGAATGATCTAAGACGTACCTCCCTGGACTACATGAAAAGAGACATCGAGGAGCTCTCTGATCATGTAGCCCAAGCTGGTATGACCCTGACCTTGAGTAGCATACTACCTTCACCTAGAATGATACCACAATACAAAGACAAAATGATCAATTCCAACAATTGGCTAAGCTTTTGGTGTCATTCTAAGGGGATCCAGTGTCTGTCTGCCTGGGATGACATGATAGACAAGCCTCGCTGTTTTGCCAGAGATGGGTTGCACCTGTCACACCTAAGTTTTCGAATACTGGCCAAGGCTCTTGCCGTCCCCATAGTGCCTTTTTTAGGAAAGGCTCAAAGGACAATCCAACCACCGTAACCAGCACAGGTAACCAAAAGCTAAGGGTAATGCTACTCAACACCAGAAGTTTCAACCTCAAAATGCACACACTCGAGGCTCTCCTCAGCATGGAGAAAATCAATGTTTGTGCAGTGACGGAAACCTGGTTCAAGGCTCAAGAGAGCACCCCATCACTGCCAGGTTACAATTCATATCATACCTTCCGGCCTCAGTTACCAGATCGCAGTACAAAGGGCAGAGGTGTATCCATATTCATCAAGGATACCCATATCTCCAGGTTAGTAGCATAGCATGATGCCCCAGAGATCATCCATGCGCAACTATCAGCAGGCAAAACCACATTTCAAGTCGTAGCCGGTTATAGATTGCCCACCATGTCCCAAGATGCTCACTCTGCATTCCTTGAGACATTGGAAAATATAAAGGTCCTACCCAACAACATAATCTTGGGTGATTTCAACTACCCTGGTATAGACTGGGTGAACTACCAATGTTCCAACTCCTATGCTCAGCGATTCATAGAATTTATAAATTCAAATGCCCTTGAACAACTAGTATGTTCCCCCACTAGAGGGGACAACATATTGGATTTAATCATCACAAATATGGGCGCCCACTGTACCACACCCATTATCACTCCCTCCTTGGTCAGATCCAACCACAAACAGATAACTCTGGACATCCTCACCCCTCCACCTCCGCCAGTCAAAAAAAAAACATAGTCAAAAACCTTTCCAAAGCAAACTTCAAACTACTTGCATCCGAAGTGAAAAGCTTCACTATTCCCTTGTAGAAGGATAATGATATCCAGGATGTGGAATCCTTCACCAAGGCACTCTATATGCATCTTCAGGATTGCATGGACCATGCTATCCCAAATAAAACCAAGACTCCTTCCTCAAGCAAGAAGAAACCAGTCTGATGGACCCCGGCCATAAGCAAACTTTACAATAAAAGGAGGAGACTTATACAAAAAAAGGCCAAATCTCAAGTAGAAAAATCATCCCTGATCAGCATTAGTAAGAAATTGAGGGCCCTCATCAAGTCAACTAAAGCTAATTTTGAAAATAAAGTTGCCAAGGATGCCAAGGATAACCATAAGGCCTTCTATGGCTACATCAACAACCTAAATGGCAACGCTCAGGTCTGTTCTGAGCTAGTACAAAATGGAACAAAATACACTGACCCTTCTGACATTGCCAACATCTTGGCTGACAGGTTCAGTGCAAATTTCTCCCCCCCCCCCACCACCACCTACAGGGCCTGTTAGCATTCCAGGGGATTGTGTAAGTCCAATTATTACTGCTACGTTGCTTAACAAAGCTCTATCTAAAGCTAAAAACACTGCCTCCATGGGACCAGATGGTGTCCCAGGCTGTGTCATACGCGAGCTCCAAAAGGAATTAACCCTGCATCTTAATACCCTGTTCAGCCTCAGCCTCTCCACAGGATATGTGCCCAGAGAATGGCGCATGACAACAGTGGTCCCGCTACACAAGGCTGGGGCCACAACTGACCCTGGGAACTACTGACCATTAAGCCTGACCAGTCTGATCTGTAAGGCTATGGAGCGAATCATTATGGAACTCATAAATGGAGAGATTGGGAACCTCCAGTCGCTGGACCCCACACAGTTCGGCTTCGTCAAGGGCAGATCATGCCTCCTGAACCTGGTGGATTTCTTTGAGAAAGTTACTCAGGCTATAGATAAGGGAAAGGAGGTACACACGGCTTACCTTGACCTTGCTAAAGCATTTGACACCATTCCCCATTCGGGTATTATTGATAAGCTCACCAGCCTGGGCATAAACCCTTACGTCACAAGATGGATCGCAAACTGGCTGTCAGACAGATCCCATAAAGTAAGAGTAGCGGGATCTATGTCCAAATCCAGACCAGTAACGAGTGGTGTACCTCAGGGCTCTGTCCTGGTGCCCCTCCTGTTTGGCATATACTTCTCAGAAGTACAGGCAAGCACGGAAGGGCTGTGGCTGACTAAGTTTGCGGACGACTGCAAACTGAGTGCTATAATAGAGTCTCCGGCCGACATGGAGATCCTCCAGAAGGGCCTAAATGAGACTGATGCATGGTGTCAAAGCCATGGTCTCAAGCTAAATGCAAAAAAAATGCGTAGTAATCCCCTTTGGAAAAAACAGAGTACCCGCAAACTACAACATAGGAGGTAATCCCCTGAAATCTGAAGAAGAAATAAGGGATCTAGGGACCCAAGTAGATAGCCAGCTTTCCTTTGATAACCATGTTGCTAAAGTGGTTAGTAAATCCTTCTATGTGACCCATATGATCATGAAAGGGTTCGCATCAAGATCTAAGGATATAATGGTGCCCCTCTACTCTTCCCTCATCAGACCCATTATTGAGTACAATGCACCAATTGGAATGTACCTGGCTAGACATCTCCAGCAGCTGGAGAGACCACAGAAGTACCTAACCAAGAGAATTACTGGCCTCAAACAGTTGCCCTATGCAGCACGATTGAAAAAGCTAAGACTGTTCTCTGTTGCATACCGCTTTTTCAGAGGCGATCTCTGTCTAACGTACAGAGCCATGTCCAACCCAGAATTGTTGAACATGCTCCATCTTAGCAAAACCAAATCTACTCGAGCTACACGCTCTAGGGATATAAACCTCAACACAACAATGAATAGAACATGCTGGAGGGACAGATTCCCTTCACAGAGACTTCCCTTACTATGGAACAGGGTCCCAATCTACATAAGACAGAGCTCCTCACTATCATTCTTCAAGAGGAACCTTGATGAGTGGATGGGTAACAGAAAGTTCACACCAGGGATCACACCAACAGCACTACTAGATAGGGGCCAAGGGTACTAGCTGCTAGTACAAGGGTCTAGGGAACTACTAAAGGGGCGGTGAATACCGCACAGTGTGGCTGGGCTAATATATGCCTTCGGGCAGATAGCTCAGTACCAACCTATGAACCTATGAACCTAGACTAATAATGATGTACAGGATAACCATTAATAAAAGTGGGAGTACCCTTTAATAAAATTACAAACACCAGACTGTTGTGTTTTCTGTGGTATGTTGTGGTAGGATTATAAATGTGTACAGGTTCTGCACAGCAACTATGGCTCTGACAGTATGAATTATATGAGGCTCATCTGAGAAAAAATTGTGAAGCTGTAAAATTGGACATAAAACCACATGAAAGGTTCCATGCACCAAGATCTAAACTCTGAATAGTAATGTGTAAAGTATTTTACTGTATCCCCTGCAGCATTGCCATGTGTTAACCAGTGCTTTCCAGATTGCAATATCCAAAGTATTAATACACTGTACAAGAACTGTCTGCCATGCATGAATATCAGAATTATGGGGTTAGATTGTCCAAACCAGAGAGTATTAGGCAGAAAGCAGTCACACAAGAGACAGCAGTTCCTCTGTAGCTCATAGTGATGAAACACAACCTTGGTGTAAATGTTTGCACAAACAGACAAGGTTCTAATCCCAGGAGTGGTAGTAAGCTTTATGCATATTTTCACCCAAGAATATGTGAATATGTGTAGAAACAGTCAGGTAGTGTTAACAGAAATTTCCTCCACAGGTCTGCCAGGTAAGGAAATGTTTGTAGTAGCTGTAAGAAGGCTTTACTAATACACTATGTAAAACACTTGCACTGTTCAAACACATGCCTGCAAATGACAGCACGATACGTACATACACCAAGGACTTTGCCAGATACATGTCCCTCAAGTCTCATTATGTCATGGCTACTGGTCACTGCTGCCAATAACCAGAGAGACAGACAGAAATCAAGGTGGAGTATGTCAACAGCACACCCACATAGCATGAGTGCAGGGCACCTCTTTCAGTGTCACATATGTAACCCTGAATATGTGTAGAAACAGTCAGGTAGTGTTAACAGAAATTTCCTCCACAGGTCTGCCAGGTAAGGAAATGTTTGTAGTAGCTGTAAGAAGGCTTTTCTAATACACTGTGTACAACACTTCCACTGTCCAACCCCAGGCCATAGGTACATGTAGAGGAATGATCAGCACATTTGTGAAATACTGAAGCCTATGCAGTTGTCAATTGACTTACCACTCTCTCTCCCCCACCCCAGTCTGCATCAATAATAAATACACATAATCAACGGTTCTGTTTTCTCCATGTGTGTCCTGTTGTTCTACAAATATTGACTTGTGTAAATATTAATGAATTTCATTCAAATACTATAATTGGTGGCCTGTTTCTGTCAATGTAACCTGCATGACGGTATAATGCTTACTGTGGTTCCATTTCTGCATGTGTTCTGTTTGCTATGCAACTGTTTAAAACTGTTTTATGGGCTCAGTTGGAACACCAATGCATGCTGTTATAACTAATTTTGAAATGTCAGCACATCATGAAATGATGAAGCATTTTCTGTGAGTATAAAACTGATACACTTTGTACTAGTTTATGTTAATGGTCTGAAGAAGCCACATTTTGTGGTGAAAGCGCTAACCTGATATTAAATGTTTAAAATATATTGTATGCTGTTTGGAGTCATGCTTTATATCACCATTAGCTTTGTTTGTGCTGTTATTTGCTGGTCACAACGGTGTTGGTTTGCCTGCTGGTTGTTCCTTTGTTTCTAATTTTGAAATGTGTTGTTCATGACTAACCAACATATTTTGTAAAACCTCAACATCATAGCACATCTGGGAAGGCAGATCCCGGTGTATCCACCTGTCACATCTCATCTGGTCATGGCACTGCACCCCAGCATGTCTGGGCCCCAACCTGGGACCTCCTCATCCACTGCCCCTCCACCACCTTCGAGGGGAACCACCTCAGGGGATGAAGCTTGCCCCCCCTGGGTTGGGCGCGGACAGGAACCTGTCACCCATAGTCAGGTCCGGGGTTTGGTGTGCAACACCATCCAGAAAGAGTTTGGTAGTCAGCTGTGCCAGATTGAGGGCCGCCTAGCGCATTTTGAGGGTTAGTCTACCCCTCCTGTCCAGCCCCCAGCACAGCCAACTTTGGGGCCGTGAAGGTGCAGTGATGACTGCTCATGGATGGGCACCTCAGTCCCACTGTATCCATTTGGGGGGCTCATGGGCATCCGATTCCCAACCACCCTCCCCATCAAGGGTGTTTACCCCCACGTGTCATATACCACCCCTGTCTGCTGTCTTGTCGGTCTCCCTACCCAACTTACCTCTCCAATTTTACCTATGATCCTTCCCCAATATCCCACTCTCACTTTAAAAAAAGGGGGCATCTGTTTCCCCCAAAATATTTTGCCCCATACATAGCTGTCCATTTTGCACAAGTGTCTACTGGACACATGTAATCTGGTCCAATTGGCTTGACAACACAATATTGTTGCCCTCACCCCTCTTTTCTGGGGTTTGAGTGTCCAAATTCACCTCCAAATTCTGTAAAAATGTACAGCTGTCGCTGTACAAGAAATGGACAGTTATGGGCCTTCCCTACACCATCCTGAACATCCCTAGCTATCTTTCATTTTGTTTTTACCTATGCATGCCCCTTTTTCACCACTTTCTTATCACCCCTTTTTCTTTTATTTAGAAATTAGCACAGGTATAAGCGTGAGTAAGTGGGAGTAAGTGAGTTTGCACGATGTTAAGTGGAGCCAACACAGATTAAGCATCTGTACATTTAACCGTATGTTAGCATTGCTTAGCATCATGCAAACACATGCAGACCCATATACAACTGCTTAAAACTGCTTTAATCACTCTGTTTCCCTCAGCCACCATTCTGCCTAGCAACAAAATAACCAGCACTGCCAAGTCTCTAACCCAGGACCCTGTACACTGTAGTCAGAGCTATGCACCACTACACCATTTGAGTTGCAAGGATCGCTGATACTTTTGCAAACATATCATGCAGAGGAGTCATTCAGCAGTAGGAAAAAGATTCTGTAGAATCAGTCAGGTTTTATAAATATACATATACACATGTATATATGTCTGGAGATGCATATATATATATATATATATATATATATATATATATATATATATATATATATATATATATATATATATATATATATGTAAAAATATATACATGATATAAATAGAAATATACATATATAAAAAAAAAAAATATATATATATATGTATATATATATATATATATATATACACATAAATATATCTATATAAAAAAAAATATATATATATATATATATATATATATATATATTTATGTATACACACACACACACACACACACACACACACACACACACACACACACACACACACACACACACACACATAGTGAAGTAATACCTGAGAACCATACTTCTCAACCTCTTAGTGCAAGAAATCTGGCCAAAGGCCATCTCAATGGGGGGACAAGGAGGCAAAACTATGGATATATTTTAAATATTACTTTTATAAATATAGAATGTTGCCAGAGTGACATGGTTTGTTTCAGCACGCATGTTCTGAAGGATGTGAGTTCTGAAACTGAAATGCATATCACTTACTGTCAGAAATCCTCAGATCATCACAGTGATTTACCAGGGAAATAAAAATAATGAATATGTGGAACAGACTAGAAATATGAGCAATAAACCTGGACATTCTGCAACAATCTGGCCAGTCGAGAGGTAGGCTCAGAAGCCCTTAGTGAAATGAATCTGGACCAAGCCTGACAAAGTGGGGGGAGAAAGCCATGAAAATATGGACATATCTGAAATACTGGAGTAGATAAGCTGACACAGTTGTTGCAGTATCACCCTCTGTCTGTCCTAACATATACTGACTGAAATAGCACAAGTCCAACACTCAATTATGTCTTACCAGTTAGTGACTGAAATCCTGTCATCATTCCACTGATGTGTCAGAAATACACAACACTTAGGGGTGCCAGGCAACAGTACATCCTACAAATATCTGGACACAACATTGCATTAGGGAAACTACACTCAGCTCCTAAGCAAGTCACCAAGCACCGTCCAAACTACAGTCAGACTGACACAACACTAGCCCAAATCTGTTATAGGGAATTTCACATGTATTTGCAAATATATCAGGCACTACAGGGATGTAACACCACTGAAAAACAGACACCAGTGTGAAAGTGCATACCCACAACCAATTCCATCACAGTCACATTGACATACCAGTAAGCTAAAGGAACAGTACAGTATAAGGATTGTGTGAGCAAAAACATCTCAACATGTTTGCCACTCACACACTACCCCTCCATATACTGGCCCAGTTCACAGTGTAGTATGATGCCTGACCATGGTATGGGACATGTCTCAGTCTTCCCCTACAAATATATACACCTGATAGACCACCAGAAACTGGAGCAGCATGCACAGGTAGATAGAAAAGGAGCCATAACACATATATCTACCCCTCTATACACAGGCCAAATAGCATTGACACACTACACTGTTGCACAGTCCCGACAGTCTGTCAACAATCACCATAAATGCACAGACCTCTCAACTGTTCAGAATCCCACAGAATGTCCAGACTTTGTCCTCATATATAAGGCCTCTTACACATAACAGGTCTAGCAGTCTGATACATCACAGGGAAGGCATCATGAATGAAGGCACTAAATAATGATACACCCTGCCTATTACCCTCTTACTGCATAACATCTGGACAAAGCATGAAATACTTGGGGGACAGAGGCCCAGAAACAGGGGCATATGTGAAATATTGCTGTTATAAACTGAGACAGTTGCTGGTGTAACAGGTTTGTTGTAACATATCTTTTCTGAGGGATATGAAGCCAGAAACATAATTGGATGATAACATTTACTGACTGCAATCCCCACAGTATGCTACTGATTTTACAAAGACAAATAATATCTGAGGAACACACCAAACATGAGAGTCCAACATCTGGCCATTCTGCAGATAGCCCTACAGTTGAGAGTTATGTCAACCACATAACACTGTCAGACTTAAAATCATGCAGAAATGCCATGACCACACAAACCCTGTTAAAATAACATTAATGCAACTGTATAACAGCAATATTTACATTCTGTCCTTATGTCTGGAACATTCTCCCCCAGTTTGTTGGGTTGTCTCCAAAGTTTTTGTTGTAAGAGGCATTTCCAACTACCCTCTGTGATGCTGTTGTTCACAAACCTCCATGAAGTCCTCCTCACAGGCAAGGAAAAGAGGCAACGTCCACATGAAGTACTCAAATATAGGAGTATGTTGCCATGCCATTGGCTATAGGAATAACACCACAGCTGTCCTGCATGCAATTAGCAAGTGGAGAACACCAGTTGGTGCACAGGCCACCAGCTGCTCATAAACCTTACCTACAAAAGGCAAAACAGATGTTTATCCTACATCTGGGAGAAAGAGAGTCAGAGAGAAACAGAAAGAGAGAGAGGGGGAGAGGGAGAGGGAGAGAGACAGCCCCCCCAAAAAACAAGCTATGCATATTGGAATAAAACCAACCATACTTGGGGAAAAAAAAAGTATGTCAAACAAGTAAGCATGTAATGGAATGCAGCAGGGGGTATGTAATAATAGGAAATAGGAAGTTCAACAAATATGTCTCAACAAAACTTGCTGTACTGATATATTGCTGATCAGAACCTATGGCCATAGCAAATGGGTCTGTCTGCAATGACACAGATCACAGCTCATGCCCCTGAGTCACCCCAGTAAAGGATGGCTCACATATGACTACTACTGGAGTGTGTGTCGAACAATACTGACTGTGACAATGCTAGGCCAGCTACTGGGATTTTGTAGATATCTATATGTTAATTGTGAATACAACTTTGATATACATGTTTGTCTCAGAAGTGTGAGAGACCTATATAGGGTGTTTGCATAGTGAAATACTGTTGCAGATGTGTGTGTTGAACTGCATGTGATATACTGAGCTCATAATATTCAATTGTCCAGTGTTATGCACAGTGACCAATGTGTGCCTCATATTTGTAGTCATTTACTCAGAGTTGTGTTATGTCTGGCAAATCATTGGCAACGTGTGAAGACTGACATTACATCTCCTTCCCTTTTATTTTTGGCTGTTCCCATTTGGGGTCGCCACAGTGGATCATCTTTCTCCATTTCCTACTGTCCTCTGCATTTTGCTCTGTCACACCAACCACTTGCATGTCCTCTATCACCACATCCATATACCTTATCTTAGGCCTTCCTCTTTTCCTCTTACCTGGCAGCTTCATCCTTTTCCCAATATACTCAGCATCTTTCCTCAGCCCATTTCCAAACCAACATAATCCCACTACTCTCTGGCCTTGTCTCCAAACCTCAAAACCAAACCAACTGCTGGAATGCAAACTGAAGGACGACCAAAATCAGTTGACCACTGATTAATTCACAGTTATTTAGTGCTTTTGCATGTGTATAACATACACTTCTTCAGAATAAAGAAAAATTACAAAAATTCAGTTTAACTAACCCTCCAATAAAATCACATGACCCATAAACACACCTATAAAAATTAATTACACAAATTCAGTTTAACTAACCCTCCAATAAAAATCACATGACGCATAAACACACCTATAAAATTAATTCTTAAAGGCATCTTTCTCATACACTAAAATTATGAATATATATATATATATATATATATATATATATATATATATATATATATAAAGAAAACGGATCCTATTATATCACAAATATATTAAATATACTTTAAAAATTACAACATATTAATTTAAATATAGTGAGACATAAATCTTAAAATACAAGCTATAGATAAGGACTCATTCAAACCTGGGGGTGAGGTGGCATTTAATTTCAGTTGCCAATGCAACTCCCTACATTCTACCATATCACGCCATGGCCCTCCCAGCAAATTTGGTATATGGTGTCGATACCAAAAATCGAAAACAATGATCTGGGTGTTTTTGTAGATGACTATACAAAGCATTTGTAGTTGTCATGTGTCTGATATCATAAATATGCTCGTAGATAAGGTCTTTAAAACTACGAATAGTCTTTCTAATATAGAAACTTGGGCACTCTTTACATAATGCCACATATATCACTCCCATTGATTTACAGTTAAAGAAAAAATGTATTTTAACTTTCGTGCCATTAATGAAAACTTCATGTTTTTCTAAAATATACTGGCACAAATTACAGGTACCACTCTTATATGTACCCCAAGCCCTTTCACTACAATTTGTCATCCAATTTCAACATATTCTTGATACATTTAGCTTTTCTAGTAACAAATACTGGTTTGGTCCCCAAATATCAGATATCCCTTCAAATGCTCGAAAAACAGACCAATTTTGCATAATGATGCTCCAAATGATACCATATTCCTCAGTAAAGGTGGTAATAAATGAATAATTATATTCAGCATTAGATTCTCTCTGATAAACTAAAGCTTTATTGTCTACTAAGATGGGAATCACTTCCTTCTGCTGTCTCTTCGAAAGGACTTCCACCCCTATATTAAATCAGCTAAATCAGGGGGGTACCCTCTAGTTGTAAACATTCCTTTTAAACTTTCACATTTCTTAAAAACATCTCTTCACTGGAAATCATATGGGCTAACCTTATATATTGCCCTTTAAAGATTTCTCTCTTTTGATGCATCGGATGACAACTACTGTAGTGCAAAAGACTATTCGAATATGTTGCTTTTCTTAAACAGTGTTCTGTATACTTTTCATATCATCCTTATACACTAGCACATCCAAATAATTAATACTTACTGTACTGTAAAGATAAGTAAACTTTAAATAAGAGGTAGTGGAGTGTAAATATCCCAAAAGCCTGTTTCAACCTTACTAACATCCCAGGCAATAAAAAATATCATCCAAAAACCTAGCATACAAATGTTAGGGTGGAATATTGTCATTATTAAATACATATTGCTTTTCCCATTGTAATAGGACTATGTTAGCAAACACTGGGGCACTGTTCCCATTAGGGGTCCCCACAGCAGACCATCTCTCTCCAACTACTGTCCTACTATCCTCTGCATCTTGCTCTTTCACACCAACCACCTGCATGTCTTCTATCACCACATCCATATACCTTATCTTAGGCCTTCCTCTTTTCCTCTTAGCTGGCAGCTTCATCCTTACCATACTTTTCCCAATATACTCAGCATCTTTCCTCAGCACATGTCCAAACCAACATAATCCAGCTACTTTCTGGCCTTGTCTCCAAACCGTCCAACCTGGGCAGACCCTCTAACATACATCTCCCTAATCCTGTCCACCCTTGTCACACCCAGTGCAAATCTTAACATCTTTAACTCTGCCACATCCAGCTTTGACTCCTGCCTTTTTGTCAATGCCACTGTCTCCAACCCATACAATATAGCTGGTCTCACTACCATCTTGTAGACCTTCTCTCTCACTCTTAATGGTAATCTTCTGTCACAAATCACTCCTGACACTCTTCTCCACCCTCCCCATCCTGCCTGTACTCTCTTCTTCACCTCTACCCCATACTCATCATTACTCTGAACTGTTGATCCCAAGTATTTAAACTCATCCAGCTTTGCAAACTCTACTCCATACATCCTCACCATTCCTCTATCCTCCCTCCCATTCACACACATAGATTCTGTCTTAGTCCTGCTGACCATCATTCCTCCCCTCTCTAGAGCATATCTCCACCTGTCCAGGGTCTCCTCAACCTGTTCCCTACTCTCACTACAGATCACAATGTCATTTGCAAACATCACAGTCAATGGGTACTCCTGTCTGATCTTGTCTGTCAACCTGTCCATCACCACTGCAAATAAGAAAGGGCTCAGAGCTGAACCTTGTTGTAATCCCACCTCCACCTTTAATGCACCTGTCACTCCCACTGCAGAACTCACCACTGTCACATTACCCTTGTACATATCCTGTAGCACTCTTACAGATTCCTCCACCACTCCTAACTTCGTCATACAATACCACAACTCCTCTCTCATCACCTTGTCATATGCTTTTGCTAAGTCCACAAAGACACAACGCAACTCTTTATGACTTTCTCTGAACATTCACAAAGCAAACATCACATCTGTACTGCTCTTTTCTGGCACAAAACCATACTGCTGATCACTAATCCTCACCTGCCTTTTTAACCTAGCTTCCACTACTCATTCTCATAACTTCATCCTGTGACTGATCAATGTTATCCCTCTGTAGTTACTACCGCTCCACACATCACCTTTATTCTTATAATCGGTACCCAAACACTTTTTCTCTACCCCTCATGCATCCTCTCACTTTCCAAGATTACATTAAACAATCTGGTTACAAAGACCACTGCCATTTCTCCTAAATGCCTCTATGCTTCCATAGGTATGTCACCTGGACCAACAGCCTTTCGATTCTTAATTCTCTTCATTGCAATCCTTACTTCTTCCTTGCTAATCTGTTGCACTTCCTGATTCACCATACCCACATCATCCAACCTACTCCCTCTCTCATTCTCTTCATTCAAAAGCCCCTCAAAGTACTCTTTCCATCTTCTCAACATACTCTCCTCGCTTGTAAGTACATTCCACTCATTATCCTTTACCACCATATCTGCTGCACATCCTTTCTAACTTGGTCCACATGTGGAGAATATGGGAGATTGTTGTCACATGTAGTACACAACCGGTACTTGCCAGTGATTCCTGCAACTCCTGTAGTGTTGCTGTAGGTCTCCTGGCACCCTCCCTGACCTGTTTGGGTCTTGTCTTTTCCACACATTTGGTAGAATGTCCAGTTCTTTGCAATGTCACTGTTGCCCCATATTTCCACCACTATTTGATGACTGTCTTCACTGTGTTCCATGGTATACTTGCTTCTGTGGAAATGTTTGTACTATAGTGTTACATAGTTATTTCACATGCTACAGACCTTACTGGGCTGACAACTGGCCAAAGGTGCTGATAAGGGGAATGACATCAGCAGGACTGATAAAGTGGGGCATTGTATAGTGTTGTGGATGGGAATGGCCTAAAACTGTTTCGCCTACAAACACACACTCCCTCACTCTCGCGCGCGCACACACACACACACACACACACACACACACACACACACACACACACACACACACACACACACATGCAGGTGATGTGATATTATAAACCCAACCTCAGTACTGTTACACAATGGGGGGGGGTCACCTTTTATGCTGGAACATGCAACTGTTTACAACTGGTATGCCACTGTCCACAGCAGGACATCACAGTATGCCATTCAGGGTATCTGTGTGTGTGACTCACTCTGTCTGTGTTCCCCTGTGTGTCTTGCACTTCCCCACATCTATGTGTGTGTATGCTTGACATATGTTATCTGTTGCCCATATATATATATATATATATATATATATATATATATATATGTATGTGTGTGTGTGTGTGTGTGTGTATCTCATGCGACTGATGCAGATATATAACATATGGGCCACCTGCAGCTAGCTGAGGGTAATCCAGTCTGATGTGTGTATGTGGGGACAGTTGAGGTGTACATAGCTGTCTGTATGCACAGACATTTATCCACAATACAGTCACATTCTAATGTGGGTTCCAACTGTCCCGTGATTCTCTAAGTGTAGGAGCATGCCCAGTGTGACCTTCTATAGTTAGAGTGGGACTCCATTCCAGAAATAGGTGTACAGCCATACCTCTCAGGAGTACACAGGACATTCCTCAGGGTACTGGGTTTGTTTAGCAGACATTTACTGACTTATCTGTAGTCTGACACTGCAATGTATTGTGTCAGTACCTATTGCCAGACATCCTCAGGTCATCATAGTGCTTTACCAGAGCCATACTACTTGTATGATGCATAGACCAATATTATGAGGGCAGCTATGTACATTCTTGTCCAACAAGGCTATTTGTGAGCTATGGCTACACCCAGTTGAGTGATGACACACTGTGTAAACAGTCCAGAAACCTGGTTATATACTGGCTGGGGATCTCCTGCTTGTGTGGTATCTTTCTAACCTGAGATGTCATACCTCTACCCTGTACATTTTTTGGGAGGTTGTACAGGTGCCTGGCCAGAGGTTTTATCCTGCCTACATAAACTTGTGTTTTTATGGCAAGTTAGTTATATATAATTGAACAGTGATGTTACAAAATAACGACAGACATTACTGTTTCAGTCTACATAACCTTCAGACAATTCCTGCTACTGCAAACCCCTCACCCTACCAACTTTCTCAGTAGGGCAGTATTTGTAACACATGCTTGTCATTGTGCTTTGTTCCACTTTTATTTCTGCCCTTTTCCAGACATCTTGCTGTCAGAGGTTGGAAGTTATGGGTGTGGGTACAGAGTGCATTCTACTGTGCAGGCATGTCCATTATATGTAAACACGAACATAAGAAAAAAGGATTATTGAGAATAACCACTGGCAATAGTACCAAAAAGCACTTAAATTCACAAAAGCCATGGTACCTCAGCTACACATCCTTCAAAATGTCCATTATATGTTTAGTATATTCCACATAGCACTGTGACTTCCAGGTATGTCAGTGGCAGAGCAGTGGGTGTCACTGACATGCATAACAGTTGGCACTGCAGTTATCTGCACATGGCCATGTCAAAGACAGCACTGCACCTAGGGCACTACGAGATGACTGCCAGGAGAAGTTGCTGGCCAGATCCTGACAGTATTAACCACACATACACATAGCTCATTGATACCTGCATATTGTGGACAGGCAACATGTTTTCATGTGTATTGGTACAGCCCTGCCAATGTGTGCTATGTGGCTATTTCCCTGCAAACATACATGTTACTGCATTTCTGTGGATATGTGGGGGGGGGGCACACCTGCCAACTGTACACATTTGCACAGACTGTGCTGATATTTGCTTTACATTTTGGTTCCATTTACCATACTATTATGCCTTGTCTTGGGGACTAGAGGCATATCAGTAAAGAACACATGTCAGATTGTAATAGCATACATTTGAATTTCAGATTTCTTACTCTTCGTAGCCTTACTGCAACTGCGAGTCCTGCTGTGCTATCACTGTGTGAGGCTGTAGGGGGGTAATTCATCATTGCCGCTATTTGTGTGCCTTTACCAGACATTTCTCTGGTTTTCTACAGCTGACTTGCTGTGTGAGTGTGAGGGGTGGGTATGGGACCCCTACACTGACATCCATGCCTGTGACCGATGACACCCCCAGTTAGTTGTCCCCACACATATACTGCAGTGGGATTGGCCACCTTGGGTACTACTGCATAGTGTGTAGAAGCCAGTTTTGGCCAGAGATTTCCTGGTGTCCCACATAGCTGTCAGTTGTGTGCTGCTACACCAGTAGGACACCCCATTCCCTTGCATGTATGCAGCATTACCATAGATATGCTAGCAAAACATACTAATCCGTTCATTTATTGTTAAGAAGACTGACTTACCTTATGCCTGCAGCAGTTGTGAGGACGGTGCTTGGGGGCCACCTATGTTGGATGCACAAAGTACACTGCTTATACATGGTAAGTTACAGGTAATGTGATGTGGGTGTCATCCAGTTTAATGTGTGTGCAAGTCAGAGAGAGGTGTCAGTCTCTGGGGTCCCTACATTGTCAGTGTGTGTGTGGTATCCATTGCCTCTTTGCCAAGGCCTGAGCATACTGGGCATGCCTCCATCTACCTACAGGAGCAGGCTCAGGGGACTCCTCCTCTGAGTCCCTGTGTTGTCTGTGGGGACCCTGGCAATGGTGGTGGGCTGTGTGGCTCTTCCCCATGCTGTTCCTGCTGCAGCTGTTTCCACAGCATCATATTGTGTAGCATGGCACATACTATGAACATGTGTGCACATGTGGCTGGAGAGTACTGCAAGGTTCCAGCAGATATGTCAATGCAGCAAAACCATGACTTGAGCATCCCAAATACACACTCTATAATGATCCTGGTTTGTGCGTGTGCCTCATTATGGTGTTCTTGTGTGGGTGTGTGTGCATTTCTGATGGGTGTCATCATCCACTGCTCCAGTGTATAGACAGCATCCCCCACCAGATGGCCATACGGGATGCCCCCTCTGGCAAATGCCTGGTACAGCTGTGACAAATGCCAGATGTGGGAGTGGTGATAGCTTCCAGGGATGCCAGCACATACATTCATGATATTGCCCTTGGCATTGCACATGATCTGGCAGTTGATGGAAAGGAATTCCCCATGATGTCCCCAGTAGGTCTTTGAAAAGTACCTGCAGTTAGAATTCTTAAGGATACACATACCTTGGTATCCACTGGAATGGGTTCCCCTCTGTTGGCTCTAGGTCTGAGTTGAGGCCGGCACATCTCGGTGATTTGCTAAAGTATGTCTCTGTCCACCCTGTAGCTCTCTACTATCTCCAGATCATGTAGCCCCTTGTAAGTTACCCTGGATCTATACACTCTTCTCCTCTTCAGACTGTGGCAGTTGTCAGCATTATCCTCCTCCTCTCCACCCTCAGGCTCTAGCACATACTGATGGATCAAAGCAATGGCAGCCCCTAACATTTTTCCAGTTAAAATTCCACCGCATGTGTACACCAGTGGTGCAGGGTGTGTGGGAAAAACCAGACTAAGGTGTTTCCGTAGTTTATACTGTTGTGCTGCAAATGCTGCATGTATGATTGGCTGACTATGATGCATTCCACCTGCTAGCTATGTAATTTGTTCTTGATTTTATTCCATTATTTTCCCTTTTTTCCCTTTCCATTTCCTCCCCAAGCCTAGAGGCATGCCACACAAACCTGGTACCCAAATGTAAACAGTCCTGCTATTTCCAGGTTTTTTTTCTTTTGTTTTAGACCAGGTGTGCACCATGCAAACCCATTTAGCTAATGTAAACATAAAACAAGAAATGGCCCTTTCTGGACACAAACACACTCTTCATTTCACGGAATAAGTCAGTACAGCCTCAGACACACTCCCTTGCTTAGCTGTGCTTAACTAAGCTTATCTGTGCACCATAGGGCTCCAGTGTGCTTATACCATGCCTGACACACACCCTTTTTGTGTCTGTTGCTCCTCCTAGTTACACGATCATGCTATAGCACCTACACGGTTAGGTGTAGTTTGGCACTTTTTGTGTTTCAGTAAATTTCCCCTCATTTGCATACCCCACTGACTTAGTCTATAGTTACTGCACTACCCCAGAGCCTTTCCCCTTGACAACCACTGTTCCCTGGTATTGTTATGATTCTGCATGCCATAGACTATAATGGCAAAATGCAGATTTCCCTTAAAATTGAGTTTTCCCATTTTTTTTTATTTTCGGCACAATCCCATTTGCACCCAGCTGCCCTATGCTTAAACAGCCGAGAATAACTTTAATTTTTATAAAAATGAAGCACTTTTCCATGCCAATGGCCATATATCTGACCATTGGCATGCCTAATGAGTATAATACATGCTGTTTTTGGAGCTGCCATGCCTCCATTTTGTTATTTGCAGAAATGTATTTGGCTAGTAGCTGAATACATTTCTGCCACTTACACTGTTCTTGCATGGATACCTGCCTGCTTGCTGAATTGCTAATTCACCTCATTTGCATGGTTTCCACCAGCAAATGAGGTAATTAGCATTCTGCACTGGTTTCCATGCAGGAACAGTGTAGGCAGGCTCTTGCATGCAAAAACACTAGATTACTGGATCGCTCAGCAGCCATATTCCATGCAGGAGTGGCTACACTGCTCCTGCATGGAAAAATACTTTTATTGAATCTCTGGGAATGACTTTTACATAGGAATACATTTCCAGAAATAATGAAAACCATGCACAGACAAGCCTCCTTGAAGTGTATATTAATTCATTAAGAAATTACTGTATGCCTAATTTCCATGCAGGAAAGGTAGCTTTTTTTGTGGCAACATAAGTTAAAAAAGTAGGCTAAAATGTTTTTGCATGCTTTATCCCATGGGCTCAATTTCAAGCTGGTGTAATAATATTTTAGCATCACAATATGCAACAATTCATCATCCTTCTTCCAAACTGCAGTTATTAAAAGCCATGCCATTAAGCATTCCATTGCTGAATATTGGAACCTTTGTCAATAGGTTGAGCATTGCACATGGCAAAGATTAATGCCATGTTGCAAACCTCTACTGCTATGTGATTTAAGAAGTACCAATATGTATGCCAAGGACTCCATCTGCTTAACATTGCACAAATGCAGTTGGCAAGGCTATGCATCTTTGTACACCTTTGTTCAACACCAGTAACGTGAGATCTGTAATAGGCATCAGTTCAAACATATTTTGTTAGCTTGGCTTTTGCAGTCATGGCTGGTGATGGAGAGAATGGTGCTAAACTCAGACAATAAAGGTGGGGTGTTGGGAAGTCTGGCATATTTGCGGTACTCTTTATGAAGTGGTACAGCTGTAGGGTTCTTCAGGGAAATGATATTGGGTCTCATTAAAAGACTGAGGCTTGAAATAGCTTAGCCAAGGCTGTTTTCAATGCAACAGACATTCTGCAGAATGGGGAATAATGTTGTCACTCTTACAGTGACCTTAAAAGCAAAGGCAGGACCTCCTAAGCTGATGCAAGGCTGAATTTAGGGCTGGGAACACTCCCAGTTGTGTAAGTATACTGACACATAACCTGTCTATAATATGGCATTAATGATCTAGCTAGCCGACTCAAGCACTCATTCTGCCTCCATATATATTTATTTTCTTTTTGTACTACACATCTGCAGAGATGATAATTACAAACCATGAGGTGCACCAGGAGATTAACTTGCCTTAGAGAAGCACAGAGTAAATATGACTCAAGCACAAATACAGCCCAGAACTTCATTTTCATTCCATCAAGCACTAGCATGGCAGGGTAGAAAAGATCCTGCATTACTTTGCAAAGATGATGCTACATCCAGCACTGAACCAGGGAACTTCTACAAGAAACAGTGATGACAATTATGATGATAAGGGCTAGAATCTCACTATTCTCAAGCTGGATATGGGTGCACCTCCCGTGCCCATTACCTATTTCCAATATGGTGTTCCCCAACCCTTTATTTCCATCACCATTGCTGTCTAAGTTGTATATCTGTGTATGCTTCCTAACCTACCCTACCCAGCTGACCCTATCATTCCTAAGCAGTTTTACCAACTTTCCTCTCCCACCTCATAAAAAAGGGTGCCTGATCCACAAATAAATTATACCCCATACATAGCTCTCCAGTTCATCTATGTGTCATCTTGTCTGAAGTGATTTGGTCTAATTGGCCATACAACATTATTTTGTTGTCACTTATCACTAGTGTAGTGACTCTGCAAAGTCATGAAATTGTGTGCACAGTTGTGCATTTACATTGTGAAGAAGTGGATATCTATGGTGTTAACCGATGACACTCCTGCAAATTCCTTTATTCTTTCCCCTGTGTCCTATCCTCTGCTTGCCAACCCCATTTTCACCACTGTCCTATCACCCCTTTTTCACACATTTAAACTGGTCAAAAAATAGGTTCACACACAACACATGTGGCCAGAAATGACCTATGGAAAAGCCTTAGCTTTATGTGCTTGGTGTGAAGAAAATGAAAACACTGTTATCTGTGTTAGCATAACAGGCAGATGATTTATGTATATTCTCAGATTAACTGTATTGTATGCCAGCATGTCTAATTGTGAAAATGTAAATACATTTTTAAACATGTTGAGTATCTCCCTGTTTATACAAAATGTTTAAAGAATCTGTCAGTATTTTGATACATTTCTAATTGCACATGTTTGTGAGGGAGATTATAAATTACAAACTGTTTGTGGATAATCAGCAGAACAGTAGGTGTTGTCATTAGAATGGTCCTGGTTGATAGGTAATTATTTGAACATCTGACTGACTGGAACAAGAACTTTTTCAAACAGCTGGCTGTCTTTTTTTAAAATAAGACAGTTGAGACAGTTAAGCTGAGCAGCTAGTTGAGAGTTACAGTCAGTTACAGTGCTGTGCAGAAGATACCCGGAAAAAGGACTCGAAAGATCTGTAAGCCTGCCTTTGTCTTGCTGTTATGTTTTAGATTAGATCAGGGACAGTATTCTCTAGTTAGATTAGGAAAGTGTAGGTATTTAGATAGAGCTTGTCTAATATGATGGGCTTCTATCCTACAGTTTAATTTTATATTTCTGGTGATTGGATTCTGGTGTTTATTGAAAGTTATTGATTGACATTCTTGTAATCATTTTATTTATTATTATTATTTTTTTTCATTGCTTTACATTGTGGCTGGAAAATCAGTGTGTTTTTTAGATATTAGAGAGTGATTATACATGTTTGATACTCCCTAGGTCCCCTCAAATGCCTGGCTGCCTCTGGTCATAGCTATCATTTATTTTGATATTTCCTTTTTAATAATTGATCACCCTTTGAAGGGAGTGTAGACCTGTCTGACTCTGGTGGCAGTGTTACCATTTGTATTGGGGAGGGGACACAGTTGGAAATCTGTGTCAGGCTTCCCATAAGTGTTTGAGTGTGCAAGATTTGGATTTATTTTGAATGCGAGTGAGTCAGAGGTCTTAAACTGGAACACATTGCTCTGAAGTGCATGATAAGGAATTACACTTGGGGTGGACAGAGGTATATAGTCCAATCCCAGGAAACAGAGCATGTTCCTGTTGTGCTCTTAAGGGAAATTGTGGAATTTTACTCTTGTGTGCTCTGTGCTCTGGTGTTTTCCAGGATGCTGCCACACTGGAGTCAGTGGTGGTGAAGACTGAGGCTCCTTAATTACTGACCCAGGCTTTAATTGGGGGATGTCACTTTATTGGTGGCAGTCCAGTGAGATATTAGCCAGACATCACACTTGGCTTTATCACAAAGATGCCAGGTGGCAGTGAACGCTTTTTAACTTCTTATTGCAAAAGCTGAAGATTTCAGTTTAATCTGCAGTGATCCAGTTACTTTCATGTAATTGTGCTTAAATGCAGTATACTATGAGAAGACAGTGCAAGGGCAGACTAAAGGCAGTACTATGATACTGTTAATACAATAGTTCTTAGGCTGATGGATTTATTAAAGCAAGAGTTCCTATGTGGCATGTTGCAAAATTACCCTGTTTGTAGCCTGATGTTTTGGTACAGTGTCATGGGTTCAATTACAGCTGTATGCCAATGTATTACTTCATGACATTTCATATTCCTATCATATATTTAACTGCAAACATCTGTATTTATCTCCATAAAAAAAATGATATATTTATTTTTATTTATTTTCAGTTTGTTTTCCAGGATAGTCCATTGGGCTACAAGGAGCCCATTTTCAATGGTGTGCTGGGGAGAAAAGCTCCAGAGAAATACAACTACATAGTACAGAAAGAGCATAAATCCATAATATACATTTCAGTTAAATGTTAAATACATATTTTGTATAGTACAAACCCATATTGCACAATTCAAATAGATGTTACATAATACAGAAATAAAAGACTTTCATTAGGAAAACTACATCAGTTAAATCAGTAAGTAGTAGTTTTTTTTTTTTTTTTTTTTTTACAAAGTTTGGGAAGTTAGGAAGAAAGTGTGGTAGAATTAGGTTGGATGAGAGCAAGAACATTTCCATTGTGAAGTAAGGTGGGAGTGCATTGAGTTTTTAAACAAGGACAGACTGCTGGTGGTGCGGATGGGGGAAGGGAGAGTGTTCCAGAGGGGTGCAAGAGAGAAGGACATTACTTGATTCCTAGCAGGGTGTGTTGGTTTATGCAATTTAATTAGGTTTTGGGAATTGGATCTGGAGTCTATCTGGTTTATGCATTTCAAAGGTATTTGCTAGGGAGGAGCAGAGAGACGGGTTATGAATGAGTTTTTGTGCATGGATGAATTGGGTATATGTGAGGAAGTTTAGTAATTCTAGCCAACTTAGTTGGTGAAGGGAATTACAGTGGTGAGAAGAGGCTCTATGACCTGCCGCAAATTTGGATATTTTTGTTATAACAAGATGAGAGTTTTGTTATGAGGGAAAATTGTAGGCAGGTTAGGATAGATGCACCATATAAAAGGGATGGGATGAGGTATGTATTAGTTAACGTAATCCTGGTGGTGGGAGGGATAAAGCAACTGTGGCGGTAAAGCATAGCTATTTTTTTTATGTTTTTTTTTATATTTGCTTGTATATGCTTATAAACTTTTAGTTGATTGTCAATGATAATTCCTAGTAATTTTGAATCAGAGACTAGTTCTAGGGGGTATTGCTATTGCTGGTAATTATGAAGGATTGTTTGTCTAGGGAAAAGGTTTTGGATGCATTGAAAAACATAAGTTTTGTTTTGGTTGCATTAAGGGCTAGATGGTTATCGAGCATCCACTGTTCAGTGGAAGAGAAGGTGGCTTGTGTTAGATTGTTTACAGTTGTGATGGAAGGGGAGGAACAGATTATAGTAGAATCATTGGCATATTGATGGGAATGGAGTTAGGAATGGCTTCTAAGAAATCATTTATGAATATGTTGAATAGTAGGGGGCCTAGAATGGAACCTTGGGGGATGCCTGTGGATGTATTAAGGAAGGGTGAGGTAGCTTTTTTCCATTTAACTGCTTGTTGCCTGTTTGTGAGATAGCTTGAGAACCATTGGGTAGAGGAATGGGATAGGTTAAGTTTAGAGAGTTTGGTAAGAAGGAGGTTGTGGGAAATAGCTTCAAATGCCTTAGAGAGGTCGAGGAAAAGAGTGGATACAAAGTAGCCAGGGTCGCATGCTTTGTTGATTTTTTTCTAGGAAGGAGAGGAGGGAAGTGGAGGTACTATGACCTGGTCTAAAGCCATGTTGTCTGGGGGTAAGAAGCTGATTATTGATGAGGTAGGGTAAGCGTTGTTGGGTACACACTTTTCAAGTAGCTTAGAAACAGGGGATAGGGTAGCGATAGGGCAGAAGTTTGTGATGTCATTATTATTGCCACTTTTATGGAGAGGAATAATAAAGGCCTTCTTCCAGAGCTGGGGGACCTGGCTTTCTGAGAAAGACTGATTAATTAATGTGCTGATAGGGAGAGCAATGGCTTCTGTGGCTACTTTAGGAAGTAGGAGAGAATTTCATCAGGGGCATTGGAACCAGATTTTAATTTTAGGAGAATTTTTTTGTGGTGGATATAGAGATGGGATTGATAGAGAAAGGTGGAGGCTGGGGGCAAGGGATGCTAGGGGAGGAAGGGATGGGAGCACGCTGAGGAGGGGTTGTAGAGGTGTTGGTGAAGGATGATGTTAGCTTGCTTATGGACTCTATGAAGAAAGAGTTAAATTGGGTTGCCAAGTCCCTGTCAGAGGCATCTGGGTTGGGGCAAGGGTTTTCTTTTTTTTCTGGGTTGAGGAGAGATGAGATTCCTTTCCAAAATAGTTTGGGATTGGTGGTGTGGTTGGTTTGGAGAGTGAAGAAATAGGCTTTGTGGTTTAAGGTAATAAGTTTTTTTACTTTATTTCATAGTGTTTTATATTAATTTAGGACAATAGTGGTTTTATTTTTATGGTAACATGTCCAGGCTTTGTCATGGAGTCGCATAGTAGCTAAGGTGTTTTTGGTTAACCAGGGTACAGGGTTACTTTTTATACATTTTGTTTTTAGAGGAGCAAAGGAGTTGAGCAGGTTTGTGAAAGTAGAGTTAAAGTAGGATAGAGCATTATCTAGGGAAAGAGTTTTTAATGGGTTCCAGTTTGTGCTTTTTAGTGCATCTGAGAAGGGTTCAGCATTGAAGTTCTTTAGGCAATGAGTGGAAATATAGGTGTGAGTTAGGTGTATAGAAGAGGGGAGACAGTGGGCAAAAGTGGGGTAATGGTCAGCTAGTGGGTCTGGGAGAATACCACTATCAGAGATATAGTGAGGATGGGATACTAGAATCCAGTCTATTGTAGTTCCAGTGATGGAGTTCTTGGAAGGCCTAGTGGTGGAATTGATTAGTTGTGCAAAGTTATATTTTAATATTGAGTTAGTTATTGGGAGATTGGATTGTGGCCCGGTTTATGTTCATGTCCCCCAGGATTATGGTTTCATGAGTAATGTTGATAGAGACCCGGGAGAGAATATCTTCAAGGGATGAGATATTGTCATCAGGGGGAATATAGAGGGAGAGAACAAATATGGGTTTATGCTTGTTTAGGTGGAGTAGGGCTGGTATTATTTCTGCCTTGCCAAATTTGGGAAAAGGTTTGGTATAGGGGGCGACTAAGAGGGATGCTGAGTAAAGGCACCACCTCCCTTTTTTGTGTTCTGTCATTCCTTAACACACGGTAGTTGTGAGGAGTTATTTCAGAATCTTGTATGTGGGGCTTAAGCCAGGTTTCTGAGATGAAGAGAACATCAGGCTGGTTATGTAGAAGCCAGGCATGAAGGTTTGGAATTTTGTTACATAGGCTCTGAGCATTTAGAGCTGAGAAGTGGAGGGTTTTGCCTGTTGCTTAGGGGGTTGAATGCAGTGTGGTAGAGGGGCCTGGGTTTGGGTGGATGTGCCCAGAGAGAAGGATAGAGAAAAGATGATGGATGAGGTATTTGGTTTGTTTGAGGTGTAGTATACGGGTAGAGAGTTTTGTGGACATTAGACTAGTGTAGTTGTGAACAGTGTTTTTAGAGTTAGGTAGGAGTCTATAGTGGAAAAGCATGATAGTGTTGAGGGGGTAGAGACTGGGAGATATATGAGTAACAGTAGATGTGTACCTTGTAGTGGATGGGGTAGCAGTGTAAAATGGGGGAGTGGTTTGCATTAGTAGGTTGGGTGATATAATTTAGATAAGTTAAGGTAATTAGAAGTATTATTTGAGTAAGTAGGGATAAAGATTTGAGGGTCATGATGTTGGTTATTAGAGTAGAAGTAGGGAGTGAGTTAAGTTGTGAAGTTAGTTTGAGTAAGAGATTATGGTTTAGGTTAATCGTTTAGTAGTTTATCAGGATAAGTTGTGTTTGGCAGTAAACTCTGAAAGGTAGGCTTACTATAATGGGTGACCTGTGGGAGGAGATTTTGGGAGTATGATGGGTAGTTTGGATTGGATGGTGGAAGTGGTGGGAGTGGCTAGGTAAGTATAAGTGTAGGAGAATTGGGAGTGGGTGGGATTTTGAGGTAGGAGAGTGGATTGAGCCCGTAGGACAAACAGAGTGGGTAGAACCCAGGAAAGGAAGAATCAAGGTCAACAGTGAAAAACAAAAACACAATCAGTGGCTTGTAAGGTAAGTTCAGACTAAAGTATGCAAGGAGTAAGGGATATTCTAGCAGTGGTATAGGGAAAGGATTAGAATGATTCAGAGAGGTAAAAGATGGCACGACAGGAAAGAAGGCAAAGTTAAAGAGTCTGGGGGAGGGGTTGGAAAGAAAAGAAAGTGAAAGAAACTGGGGGAGGGGTTGGAATAGAGACTGGAGATGGATATCACAGTGGCCTAGCTGGTTGGAACCAGTACTGACAGGGTCAGGGTAAGGTCAGCAGTGTGAAACAGCACTGAAACAATTAGAAAGGAAGCAACTGTGAAAATCAGAGTTGAAGAAGGAAATAGAGCAAACCAGAGATGGAAATGTTGCAGATATAAGTTTAAAAACAGGAGACAAAGGGAACAGAAGATGTACTAGGGGTTAAATAACACTCTAGAGTGTGGCTGGCAAAATTAAACCTGCATACTGGAACTATTGAGAGCTAAAACAACATTAAATTAAAAGCTACTGGTACTATTAGTTAAAACACCAAGGAATGTGGTCGACTGCTGGCATTGTGTTGCTGTCTGGTGGCCAAAGTTACTACAGCCAGAAAAACTAACCTGTGTGTATGCTCATCTGCCCTGTAGTAATACTTTAAATAAGGAGCAGTTTACTTTTTTAAAAGCAGATAGTTTTAAAAACAGATTCGGAGTGTGGATAAATTGCAGTAGAAGGAACATCTACAGTTTAGAAAGCTGTGCTTTTTGGAGCTGCTTCAGGCAGGTAACTGAAGCAGATTTATACTCTTTCACAAGTTATTTTGCTTGGTGAGTCTGTTGGGCAGGGGATGACCACAGGGTGTTTAATCCATCGAAAGAAGCTGCAAGACATAAGGGGGAACACCAGGAGCGGCCTTAGGTCAACTGGTGCCCTAGGCAAAAGGGCTCCACGGCACCCCCACCACACCACCTGGTGCCCCCATTCTGGTCTACCTTCACCAAATAAATACAGGAAAAGCACCCCTACTAGAACGCTAGGTGACTGCCCAGTTGACCTATGCCTAAGGCCGGCTATGGGGAACACATACAAAAGGTTAGACCAAGAAAGTAAGAAAAGACACATGAGAGACCAGACCTAGCAAAACCCTAGAAAAACAGAGATTTAAGAAATAACCAGTGCAGCAATAACAGTATCCCCAGTTGACTAAGTCATGAAAGCAGAGCACTAAAAGTAAATGCAGTAGGTTGGAAGTAGCAAATATTAGCCAACACAGTTAAGCCCTGTAAGCAGAACAGAAAATAATCTTAAAAAGAAATTATAATGGAGCACTAGGAGTAAATGCAATAGCTTGTACAGATAAAGCAACTTTTAACAAACACACAGTTAACTAAGCCCTGTAAGCAGAACAGAAAACAAACATTCTTAAAAAACTGTAATGAGGCACTAGGAGTAAATGCAATAGGTTGTACAGATAAAGCAACTTCTAACAAACACAGTTAACTGAGCCCTATAAGCAGAGCAGAAGACAATTCTGCTTAAACTGTAATGTAGTACTAGAAGAAAAATGCAGTAGCTTGTACAGATAAAGCAACTTTTAGCAAGCACAGTTAACTCTGCACTGACAGACAGTGCTTAGTAGCACTGTAAATAGCAATAAATAAAACAGTATGTCGCACACAGTACCTTCTAAAGCTAGAGAGCACACAGGCAGGGGAGAGTAGAAGCTTCCATGTGGACTGCACAGAAAGCTAGAAGGATTTTAAAGATGGCTCCACAGGAAGGAAGGCAAAGTTAAAGAGTCTGGGGGAGGGGTTGGAAAGAAAAGAAAGTGAAAGAAACTGGGGGAGGGGTTGGTATAGAGATTGGAGATGGATATCACAGTGGCCTAGCTGATTGGAACCAGTACTGACAGGGTCAGGTCAGCAGTGTGAAACAGCACTGAAACAATTAGAAAGAAAGCAACTGTGAAAATCAGACCTGAAGAGGAAATGAGAGCAAGCCAGAGATGGAAATGTTGCAGATATAACTTTAAAAACAGGAGACGAAGGGAAAAGAAGATGTACTAGGGGTTAAACAACACTCTAGAGTGTGGCTGGCAACATTAAACCTACATATACTGGAACTACTGAGAGTTAAAATAACATTAAACTAAAAGCTATTGGTACTATTAGTTAAAACAGCAAGGAATGTGGTAGACTGCCACCTGGTGGCCAAAGTAAGTTACTACAGCCAGAAAAACTAATCTGTGTGTATACTCATCTGCCCTGTAGTAATACTTTAAATAAGGAGCAGTTTACGTTTTTAAAAGCAGACAGTTTTAAAAACAGATTCAGAGTGTGGATAAATTGCAATAGAAGGAACACCTACAGTTTAGAAAGCTGTTTTTGTTTGTTTGTTTTTGGATCTGCTTCAGGCAGGTAACTGAAGCAGATTTATACTCTTTCACAAGGCATTTTTCTGGGTGAGTCTGTTGGGCAGGGGATGACAACAGAGTATTAACCCGTCGGGAGAAGAGTTTAGAAAGCTGTGCAGCAAAATACCATTTTCAAGAACAGTGCAGTCCCAACAGGAAGATTTATTAAGCCAACCTTATTCTGGTTAGGTATACATGTTTATTCCACTTTCCTACCTCTTATTTGTACCTACGTATAGCAAGCACTTTATAGTGCAGAGCATGACAGATTAATGATGATTTAATAAGTAAGACTAAAGCACCATACAGATATTCCTACATGTCCCACAAAAGATATTGTTGCTGTTCCTGTCTGCAGCTGTCTCTGTCTCTCTTGGATTACCCCTTCTGCTTCAGTAAGTTGTCACTGTGCTTCATTTGTGTTATTTTAATGTTATGAAGTAGTAATTTCTTTGTGGTGTGATGAGCTAATGCTCATCATACCTCTCAACTGTACCGATTTTTGAAGAATGTCCAGGTTTTTGCATCAGATTTTTGAACTATTCCTCATAAAATTTGTGGTTTTCTGGTAAATCATTGGAGATTGAAGTAATTAAATATTACTGAATAATGAGAGACATTTGAGTTTCAGACTTTATATCCTTTAGAAAATATGTAATAGTGCAAAATATGTTATTCTAGCAACTTTCTAAGTTTATAGCAGCAATATTTAAATTCTGTCCTTATTTTTAGGCCTTTGTCCCCACATTCTTTCTGGATTTGTCTAGATTTCTTGCACTGACAGGTTAAGAGGTATGGATCATCAGTCTGTCTTATTCGAAGTTTCTGTTCCACCTAACCCCCATCACCCAGCCATAACCAGGCTAAAAAACATCTCAAAAGCTGACTACAACCTCCTAAAGGAGGATATCAGTAGATTCACACCACTGCCCCCCTCAGAGGATGCAGAAAACTATGCTGAACAGTATGCCAATGCAGTGTACAAGCACCTGTACAACTGCATGGACTCAGCCATACCCAACGGAACTAAAACCTGCTCCTCAAGGAAACACAAACCTGCCTGGTGGACATCCCCTATCAACAGGCTTTACAACAAAATGAAGAAACTGTTGACCAAGGGTAAAAAGAAACAAATTCCAAACTGGAACACTCCCTCCTCAGCCTCAACAAGCACATTAGATCACTAGTGAAAATCTCCAATGCCAATTATTAATTTAAACTAGCCTCCAAAACAAAGGGAAACCACAAAGCCTTCTTAAGCTATCCCATTTCTATGGAAAAACCCAGGTTTGTTCTGAATTAGTACTTAACGGTACCACTTTCACTGATCCTGTTGACTTAGCCAACCTGCTACCTGATAGGTTCAGTGCAAACTTTACCCCACTATTCTCCTCAAAGGTCCATTCAGCATCTCTTAATACTTGTCCCACACCTCACATCTTCATAGATCAAGTGTTAAAAGCCCTATCCAAGGCAAAGAACACAGAATTCATGGGACCTGATAGTATCCCAGGCTGTCTTCTGCACCATCTTCAGCAAAACTAGCTTTGCCATTGAACACCTTATTCAACCACAGTCTAAGTACAGGCTTCATTCCAGCAGAATACAGAACTGCCATTTGCATCCCCTTGTACAAAGGTGGTGCCACTACTGAGCCGGGAAACTATTGCCACATTAGCTTGAAGAGGAGCTCAGTCTCGTTTGCATTGAGGTCTAGCAATGCAAACATGGGATCTATCCCTGGAACTAAGCCTGACCCTCCAAGTATCTTATGTCCCATCATAAGAGAATATTTTAGCAGACAAGTTGAGCAAGATTGATATAGACCTATATGAATGAATGCCAAACAGTAATACATACATATATACATACAAATATTTCAAGCACGGGCACCAATGCTCTTCTAGCTTGCCAATATACCAAAACACTTGTTCTCATAATAAGTATCCAGGTTGTTCTTAAAAATATCTAAACTAGTACTTCTTTAATGTAATTTGGTAGTCTGTTACATGCATCAGCTACTCTGTCAGAGAACCAATTAGTACACTTCTCATTCCTATAGAATCTTCTACGTAGGTTGTCTGATGATTCTCTAGTACTTTTTGATAACCCCAAACATTCCCAGAGGTAGCTGTCTCTAAAAGCCCTATATATTTAAATAAGACCTCTTCTTAGATATTTGTAAGTGAGACTGTACAAGTTCAGATATTTCAGTCTTATCATAATAACTTAAATGTTCACATCCATCGATGCCCTTGGTATATTTCTGCTGTACTCTTTCCAGTTTAATCATGCTTGTTTTCAGGGTTCTTACAGGCTTTCCATATTGTTATTCCATACTCAAGTTTGAGTCTAATGTAACTAAAAAACAATGACTTCATCATTTCTGATTTCCTAGACTTTATAAATCTTTTTATACAATATATAGTTCTACAACTATCATTAACCAATTGGTTGATATGATTAGAAAAAACTTATAGCTGAATCTACCCATACACTCATGTCCTTAAATGAGTCTACAGTTTCAGTCAGTGTGTGCTGTATTATTAAATATTCAACTTTCAATTTATTTCTCCCAAATCTCATATGCTTAGTTTTTGATGTATTTATCAGCATATGATTCTCCTGTGCCGAAATGGTCAATTTAATCAAGTTATTTTACAGACATGCCTTATCTGTAACACATATAATCAGTTTACCCAATTTCAGGTCGTCTGCATAGAGACTGTAGAACACCTCAAATGAAACTGTTAGGTCTGAAAGATACAATCTAAACAAGTAAGGGCCTAGGACAGAGCCCCGTGGGACACCCTGACTGAAACCAAGGATTTCACTTGTCCAGTTGCTGTATAATTCTTGCCGTGTCCTGTTTGTAAGCCATGCAGCTATCAATCTTATCAAGAGTACATCAATACCTAGTTGTACTAATTTATTGATCAGTGTTTTCTGTATGACTCTGTCAAATGCTGAAGTTATATCTGTATAAATTACATCACAGCACAACGTTTCATTCATAGCTGTTGTTATACTGTTATAGAACATCATGTTACAGGTGGTAATAGATCCATTTTCAACATATGCATGCTGATATATGGTTTCAAGTCCCAACCTATCCAGTTCTGACAATAACTTATCCAATATTACCTTCATTATTTGTTCACAACATGAAAGTAGACCTAAGGGTATACATGACTCTGGGTCTGTCCGACTTTCTTTCCCGTGATGGTTTTCTAGACATGATGTATGGGGGGGGGTCATAAATATACATTTTTTTTTGCTCCAAACAATTCAGAAAGTTTTACACAAGGAACCCAGCTCAAGGAACCTGAGGGACAGATGTCAGTTCCATAATATGGGCAGGTCTACTTATCTCTGCATTCCTTCCATGAACTTGGCAAGGTCAGAACCAATACTACTGTCTCAGTGTGTGTGTGTGTGTGTGTGTGTGTGTGTGTGTGTGTGTGTGTGTGTGTGTGTGTGTGTGTGTGTGTGTGTGTGTGTGTGTGCATGCACCTCTTCACTCAGAATAAAAGGTCTTTACTGCATCATAACCTGAGATTTCAAAAGTGAACAGCATGACTGCTTTAGCACTTGACCCTTTAGGCATGTGTGCTCAAAGAATGTGCTCAAAATAATGAGAAGGGATACAAAATCAAACACTAGAAAATATTACTAAGAAAATGGAAAAAATATATATCCGGTGCCTCAACAGATACCAGTGTCCAAACACAGCATAGGTGTCCCTGGCCCTTGCTTCCCTCTTAGAACAGGTGCTTTTCATACCTCTTTAAAGGTGGACATATTACCCATTTTAGTTTGCTAGCCATTGTAACTCTTCATAAGTTATTCATCCATGAAAATGACTAGTGCATGCTTCTGGCCTTAGAAGCAAAATTTAGCTACAAATGCTAGTATTAAAAGGAAACTATTACAACAGATCTTCTACCATTAAGGACTGTAGTAAGACTGGTTATATATCTCTTATTGATAAGTGGCAGTTGTTTTCCATTAGTAACTCATCTTATGACTGAATGTATGAGTCAGGTTACTGAGATGTTACAATCCATTATACAGTAACAAACATATCTAACTGCCTGTAAGAATTATGACATTAAATATGTGCAACCTTAATGTGACACAGGGTTGCCAGATTTCTGACTGGCCAAGTAGGGGGAAACAAAAAAAGGTCTTTCATGCTAAGTGAATACTGAAAAAAAAAAAGGTCTGTCTTTAAACACGGAGCTTACTTGTGTTTAATGTGGAACATTAGGCAGTTCTGCATTAAACACAAGTAGCTCCGTGTTTAGCAATTTTTGATTGTTCTGTATGCCGGTATACAGGCCAATCAAAAAAAAAAACGGAGGCTGTTTTGCCAGGATTTAAACCGGCAGTGTGAGACTCGGGATTGGGCTGCTGATCCTGGGACAATCCCACTCAAACAGGGACATCTGGCAACTCTGATGTGACCCCACAGATTAGATTTATATAGGGTGTGATTTACTGACTGTATCTGTCCATCAGAGACATAGGAGCCAGACCAAGGGTGAATTTCCGATTACACATCCATCGGTCCAAATTGCTCTTAAATAGGATTAGGGAGGGACTATGCTTCACATGGATAGGGAACTTGTTCCAGAGAACGGAATTCTCTGAGAAACATATCTGTCTCTCCAACAAATCTTGTTTATGTTGCAAGCAAAATTTAGGTCATTTGATTTAGTAGTTCTGATGCTGTTTGTTTTGAAATGTACAAAAAGGGCATCAGAGCACAGTCCAAGGATGCCGTGTATGCCAGGAAGAGATCACTTATTAGTAATCTGTATGATACAGAGTAAAGAGAAAGGGCTTTGAGGTTATCAGCGTAATATATTTTGTTTACTCCATGTATTCTTTTTGTAAGGAACCTTTGTGGACATTCCAGTTGTTACATGTCTGGTCAGGTACATACCAAAGGGCACATTATATTATTTGATGGGTCTAATGAAGGCCAAGTACAGTGGTGCAATGACCTCTCTGAACCTAGATGTCATTCCCTTACTTATAGGTTGAGCAACATAGAATGATTTACTTACTAATTTGGACTCAAGTTAATTGAAGGCTTGGTTATTGTCTACATGAATTCCCAGATCCCTGATTAGTAAATCAATGTTTAGGGTGTTTTATTGATGATATAATTACTTAAGGTGACTGACTTCCCAAAATGTACTATAATGCATTTCTTGGCATTAAGTTTTAAGCCATGGCTTTGGCACCAAGCATTTGTCTGTGTTAGACCTTCTTGAAGGGTGTTCCTATCATGAGGGATTCAATGACAGCTACCAGTTTGCAATCATCTGTGAACCTGGTTAGCTGTATGCCTTTGACATTGACTTTGACATCCAAGAAGTAGTTTCCAAAGAGGAGCAGGCCCAGCACAGAGCCTGGGGACTTCACTGGTGTCCAGTCTCTTTGAAGACCTGGTCTTACCGGTCCTAACTTTTTGGGTCCTATCTCTGAGGCAGCTAACTATTTGGCATGTTATAAAAAGGTTTATGTCTTGTTCTGTAAGTTTGTTGACAATGCCTGAGTGGGGTAGTGTAACAAATATTTTAACCAGATGTAGGTAGGCAGTATTTACGCTAAAAGTATAGATTAGAGTAGGGCTGTTTAGATAAGATTATTTGTTAGTTTATATTATTTTATGTTATATGAATTAATATTGTTATAAAGCACAATTTATTTTGTATTTTACTATCACATATTATAGTATTTATATCTTTAGAGTTTATTTTATTGTTATTTAGTGTGAAGATTGCTTATTTAGATATATTGAGGAAGTGGGTGATTCTATGAGTGTATGTTTTAAAAAAAACGGGGTAATTTGATAGTATTAACTGCCCCTTAAATTTTAATTGAACCAATGTGTGTTTACTATATAATGGTTTGGCGCCTTTTTTACTGTGTTTTCTTGCCTCTGAAGAAGCTACTACACTTTGGTAGCGAAAACGCTGTATTTTATTCACAATAAAAGAGCGTTAAGGTTTTCGGCTCTTTTGGATTATTTGGCACTTCTACATCTGTGTTTTACAAAGTTTGTGGTTCGTCTTTTTTACTTGAGATGTTACAATCCATTATACAGTAACAAACATATCTAACTGCCTGTAAGAATTATGACATTAAATATGTGCAACCTTAATGTGACCCAGGGTTGCCAGATTTCTGACTGGCCAAGTAGGGGGAAACAAAAAAAGGTCTTTCATGCTAAGTGAATACTGAAAAAAAAAAAGGTCTGTCTTTAAACACGGAGCTTACTTGTGTTTAATGTGGAACATTAGGCAGTTCCGCATTAAACACAAGTAGCTCCGTGTTTAGCAATTTTTGATTGTTCTGTATGCCGGTATACGGGCCAATCAAAAAAAAAAACGGAGGCTGTTTTGCCAGGATTTAAACCGGCAGTGTGAGACTCGGGATTGGGCTGCTGATCCTGGGACAATCCCACTCAAACAGGGACATCTGGCAACTCTGATGTGACCCCACAGATTAGATTTATATAGGGTGTGATTTACTGACTGTATCTGTCCATCAGAGACATAGGAGCCAGACCAAGGGTGAATTTCCGATTACACATCCATCGGTCCAAATTGCTCTTAAATAGGATTAGGGAGGGACTATGCTTCACATGGATAGGGAACTTGTTCCAGAGAACGGGAATTCTCTGAGAAACATATCTGTCTCTCCAACAAATCTTGTTTATGTTGCAAGCAAAATTTAGGTCATTTGATTTAGTAGTTCTGATGCTGTTTGTTTTGAAATGTACAAAAAGGGCATCAGAGCAGAGTCCAAGGATGCCGTGTATGCCAGGAAGAGATCACTTATTAGTAATCTGTATGATACAGAGTAAAGAGAAAGGGCTTTGAGGTTATCAGCGTAATATATTTTGTTTACTCCATGTATTCTTTTTGTAAGGAACCTTTGTGGACATTCCAGTTGCTACATGTCTGGTCAGGTACATACCAAAGGGCACATTATATTATTTGATGGGTCTAATGAAGGCCAAGTACAGTGGTGCAATGACCTCTCTGAACCTAGATGTCATTCCCTTACTTATAGGTTGAGCAACATAGAATGATTTACTTACTAATTTGGACTCAAGTTAATTGAAGGCGTGGTTATTGTCTACATGAATTCCCAGATCCCTGATTAGTAAATCAATGTTTAGGGTGTTTTATTGATGATATAGTTACTTATGGTGACTGTCTTCCCAAAATGTACTATAATGCATTTCTTGGCATTAAGTTTTAAGCCATGGCTTTGGCACCAAGCATTTGTCTGTGTTAGACCTTCTTGAAGGGTGTTCCTATCATGAGGGATTCAATGACAGCTACCAGTTTGCAATCATCTGTGAACCTGGTTAGCTGTATGCCTTTGACATTGACTTTGACATCCAAGAAGTAGTTTCCAAAGAGGAGCAGGCCCAGCACAGAGCCTGGGGACTTCACTGGTGTCCAGTCTCTTTGAAGACCTGGTCTTACCGGTCCTAACTTTTTGGGTCCTATCTCTGAGGCAGCTAACTATTCGGCATGTTATAAAAAGGTGTATGTCTTGTTCTGTAAGTTTGTTGACAATGCCTGAGTGGGGTAGTGTAACAAATATTTTAACCAGATGTAGGTAGGCAGTATGCACCACTTTCACCTCATCCATTGCCTTAGTGACTCTTTCAAAGAAGTCCACCAGGTTCCGAATGCATCCGGTGTCTGGAGATCTCCTATGTCCTTGTTGATAATTTCCATGATAATTATTTCCATGGCTTTGCAAATAAGCCTAGTCAGACTAATGGATCTGTAATTTCCACGATCTGCAGAAGGTCCTCCCATATGAAGGGGGATGACTTTCACAGTCCTCCATTCTCATGGCCCTAAGCCTGTTTTAAGACTATAGTTAAATAGTTACTCCAGGAGCCCTGATAAGTCATATTTTAGACTGTTCAGGAGGCATCCCACAACCAGTACATGCTCCCTAGTTATTGTTAGAGGGGTTATGTTTGAGGGTATTTCTTGGGGGTGGTTGGGAGTGTGAGAGGGGTAAAGTTGGAAGTGAATTTGTCCTCTTACAGGTTCACTATATAGCCAGGTTTGGTAAATGTGGCACCATTAAGCACCAGTTCAGCACATTGCTGTGTGCTGCCCTTGAGGTTTCTGACATAGCTGAAGAAAGTCTTATGGTTATCTTTCACCTGGGAGGATTATCTTTGTGGGAATTTACCATCTTGAAGTTTTCTGTATTGTTTCCATTTTGTTATATATCCTGTTTCATTTGTGATGCCACCAGATTTGTTTCTGGTGCTAGTTTTGGGGTTTCTTCTTTTTTTTAAAACAAGTTTATTATTTTTAACATACAAAATAAATATTATAACAATCTTATACAAGCAATTAATATATAAACAGTTATAACATTTGATAAAACAACCAAAGTATTTACAAAGACATCCACTGCAAATCAAATCAATTAATTAAACTGTAACATCTTACTTATGAAACTAAGACTGTTTTAACAAATTTTGTAAAGTATCCCATATATTATAATAAGATGTTTTCCTAATGGTTCTTGACTTTATTGTCATTAGTTCCATATGACACACTTCAATCATAACATTTTTAAATTCATTAAATGAAGGAGGAGTATCTGAAATCCAATTTCTGGTTATTATTTTTCTAGCCACTGCTAGAATAGACCATAATAAGGGAAGTTTAACTTTTTTAACACATTTAGGAACAGGGGTGTTAAATAATATAAGTGATTTAGAGACTATGAAATTATCTGTGAAAAGAGCCTGCAAAAAATCATTGATTAACATCCAATATTCCTTCAATTTTATACAGTCATAAAACATATGAGCCCAATCAGCATTTATTTCTACATTACATCTCTTACATATGTTATCTTTATTGTTTATTTTATTCATCATTAAGGGTGTATAGAAAGATCTATGTAAAAATTTCCAGGTAAAAAGTCTCCAATTAATAGAAGAAGTAGTTTTATAAGCAGATTCCAATATATATTGTTTATCTTGTTGTTTTGGTGATTCACCATTAATGGAAATGAAATAATTCCAGTAAGTATCTGAACTGTAATGTGTTTCATCTCTAACAATTTTATGTATGTGTGAGAGCTTACCTTTATCAGAAACCCTATGTTGTAAATTTAATATCAAGTAGTCAATCAGAATTGGGACAGATTCTTTAACTGTTAAAGACATTAAATCAAGTTTATTAATAAGATGTCTAAAAGTCTGAATCTCCAACCAACATGTTTCTCTCAAATCAAATTCTTGCTTTAAGAAGTCTACATTTTTTGCTTTATTATCAGACAGCAACTGATACCAATATTTTAAATCATTCTCTGTAACTAGAAGAATTCTTTCAGAGGTGGATGATAAAAGAATACCTTGTGTATACATTATAGGAAATAAGATAAAATTCCATTCCTTATACTTAGGATGCATAAATATGAAATTACGAAATCTAATAATAATATTTAATGGGTAACTAGCTATATATTTTGGTGTAATAGATGAGGTACAAAACTCTTTTAGTAACCATAACATGGGATTATTTACAATAGTATTTTTGTGTATTAATGATAGTTTCGTAAAGTGCATGCTAATTAGTTCCCAATATTCCTTCCATTTTGCAAAATATGACTGATCTATTAGCAATGTTATAACTTTTATAATAGAAGAGATAGCATATAAATTAAAGTCTGGAAATTATATGCCCCCTTGAGACCAACTATTAGTATGTTTCTTTAATGCAATCCTAGGTCTATTAGGTGCCCAAAAGAAATTTAACATTTGTGAATTTAATTTCTTAATAATTATTTTTGTAGGTGGGAGTATTATTGATTGTATTATGTATAATATCTTCGGGAATATTATCATTTTAATAATTGTGAGTCTTTCTTCCATGGTAAAAAACATATTGTTCCAGCTATTGAAATGATTTTGTATATTATGAAGACAATTACTATAATTATTATGTATAATAGATCTGATATCTTTAGTTAATATTATGCCTAAATAAGTTATTTGACCTGAATTGGGTATGTATTTGAGAAAATCATTAGTGAGAACATTTTTCCCTGAGTATATTGGTAATATTTTAGTTTTTTCTTCATTAAATATCAAACCAGATATATTCTTGAAATCTGTCATCTTGTCAAATAATGACCGCATAGAAGAATTTGTTTCTGCTGATGTAATTAGAACATCATCTGCAAAAAGTTGGATTTTAGATATTGTATTTTTATCTATATCAAATCCTTCTATATCATTGCTGTTTCTAATCAAATTAGCCCAAGACTCCATTATTAAAGTAAATAATAATGGTGAAAGTGGACACCCTTGTTTTGTACCTTTTAATATGGGTATTTTTTGTGAGACGTATGTTCCTATTTTAATATAAGCCAAAGCTCCTTTGTATAGATGTTCAATTAAATTCACAAATGCATCAGAGAAATGTGTACACTTCAATAAGATAAACAAATAGTCCCAACTTACTGAATCAAATGCTGAACCTATATCAAGACTAATGAGTGTCAAGTCTTTCTTTTTTCTGTTTGCATAATCAATTAGCGTTAAAGTTCTCCTTATATTATCAAAAGTATTTCTATTTATAATAAAGCCTGTCTGATCTATATCTATTATACCTGGAATAATTGTCTTTAATCTGTCAGCAAATATATTCATGAACATTTTATAGTCAACATTAAGTAATGAAATATGTCTATATGAAGTGCATCTGGTTGGGTCTTTATTGGGTTTCAAAATTGGTGAAATAAATATGTATTGCCAGGATGGGGGAATTAATAACTCATTTTGAGCTGAAATGAAAACCTTATGTATTAATGAGTAAGTACTCTTAGGAAGAATTTTATAAATCTCTGGAATAATACCATCATTACCTGGTGCTTTGTTTGATTTAAGTTTATTTATTTGTGTGATAACCTCTGTATATGAAATATTTTTATCTATTAATATAGTCTGTTGTTTGTTAAGTTTTTTGTTCATGTTTGTAACTATAAAGTTCTTTATTTTGTCTTTAGAATCCATATTAATGTTATTATGGTTAATGTTATGAAATTGATTTCTAAATTCATCTAATATTTCTGGTAAACTAGAGACGTTCTTCTTTTTCCTTGGAGAGAAAATTTCTTTGATGTGATTTTGTTTATTCAGCCTTTTTGTTTTATTTTTAAGTCTATGTAAATATTTGGGACTTATTGAGTAAGACAAAAATTTATATTTCTCTAATGTTATTTTGACTTTGTGACTTAAAATTTATTTGTATTTCTCATTTAATTTATTTATTTCCTCAATGACTTTTTTGTCCATAATATTTTCTTTATTATTATTATGTTTATATGAGTCTAATTTGTTTTGAATGTCTATTAATTCCTTGTCCCAAGATTTCCTTTTATTATTACACCATCTGATACTTTGTCCATATAAATATGATTTTAGAGCATCCCAAATGTGAATAATGGAGACGTCAGGTGTAGTGTTTAAGTCTAAGAAATGTTGCACCTCTGTAAGTATATAATCTTTATAATCCTTTAGTTGAGTTAAGTATGCTGGTATTCTTTTGATCTGAACATTATAAGTACTATTTACCATAAATTCAAAGACAATTGAATTATGATCTGATATAGGACATGAAATGATCTTAGAATTAATTAAGTCTGTTACCAGATGGTTAGAAATAAAGACTCTATCTATTCTTGAATAAGTTTTATGTCTATTAGAAAAAAAAGTGTATGGTAAAGATTTAGAATCTGTCTGATTATTAATATCATTCAAATGATATAAATTAATGAAATTCTTTAAATGTTTTGCATTAGATGTGATTTTCCTTTTTCCTATAGTAGTAGTATCTTTTTCATGCAGAATACAGTTAAAATCTCCTGCTAAAATAATATCTCCTATAGAAAATGATATAATCTTATTGAGATGGTGTTTCACTGTATTAGTGCCAATTCCTGGTATCCAGTATAGATTAATTAATGTATATATTTTCCCATTAATCTGTATTGTAACCATACAGAACATTCCTTTATCATCTTTATAAGACTTAATAGTTTTAGGTATGGGCATATTTTTGTTCCATAAGATAGCCACTCCTCTTTTTTCTGTGTGTGTTCTGAGTTAACCAAGACTGTATATTTATTAGTGACTAATTTATCTATATCTTTTTTCAGGAGATGTGTTTCTTGAAGGAATATTAAATTGGCTCTATGCAGATTAATATATCTCATTAAACTTGCCCTTTTACATGGGTTATTCAATCCATTAATGTTTAAAGAAATTCCTTTTAAAGTTACCATTTAACTTTTATAAACATATAAATCTTATAATCAGAGTAACATTTACTAAAATAAGTATTATTATGTCTCCTCCTTTAGGTGTTCTATTAATTATAGCTGTATTTAATGAAAATCTTATGGAATTTTGTGTAATTCTAACTTTTGTTTGTAGTGACAATGAGTTTATAAAATGTGATGTGGATGTCAAAACTATATACACATGATAATAATCAGGTGAAAATATTGTTTGGATTAAACAGTGCATCCAGCCTAGAGATAAGAACTCCAACTTTGAGTAGCAAATACCACTCAAGTTATCCCCCTATCCTAAGCAGCAGTACTCCAGCTGCCACCAAATTAATTCAATACTAACTATTATTAACTAAAGTTAACCTCATTTAATTTGATTATCTATTATAGCAAGGCTTAAACAATTCATATAACAGCTTCATGTAATCATATAAAACATTTATAATCAACTAATATTGCTATGTACATCTATTCTATTTAATAAATTCATAATCATAATAGCATTCTAACAATCTTGAAAGTGGGAGCAGAGAAGAGAGAGAGAGAAAAAAAAAAAAAAAAAAAAGAAAGAATACCCATATGGTAGTTTAATAAAAATTTTGTAATAATAAGTTCTTATTATATGTTTATGCTCATTTGAATTCAATAACATTTGTTATCTCAGGCTATTATGACTCAGACAATACTTACATTAGGGTATTCCCATTTTCTGTCATAGTAGTACTGTTAGTAGCTTTAAAACTTTAAATTACATGCACTAAAAGCTTCCTTCTTATACTTATTCTTACCATTTAAATAAAATGATTATTCACAATATATATGTTAAAAGAACATACTACACAGCAATATTGATTCCTAGTTATACATAAATCATTGTGATGAAAGCCATCTGTATCTTATATATCTGCACTGCAGCTTTAAAATGTATCACATGACATTTTCTTCTGAAATATAATCATAATAATGCACATATTTGTCTTTTAGTCAAGGCAAATGCATTATAACATTACATATCTTTAAATCATAAGCATCCATATGTATTAAAGTGCAGCAGTCATATAAGCTTTCAAAGACATATGTGCATGAGTTTTACCTTCTATGCCTTCTGAATTATCTCATTTGTTTACTATGTCATATTAAGTCATTTAAAATCATTATAACTTTTATATTTTATGTTACATCTTAAATAAGTAAATTATTATAAAGAAAAACTCACATTTTGTTGTCATAAAGTTCATTTTTCATCACAATACCGCATTTACAGCAGTTTTACTTCCTGAAACAGTTTACTTCTTGAATTTGTGATGAGTCTGTGTGAAATCAGGGGTCAAAGTTCAAAATGGCTGCTTTCAGCTTCTCTGCGTGTTTTCTGGATGTTGAAGCTTTTAAAACGACTCAAGGACACTATTCACTAGGATACCCACAACCCAAATTGTCTCCCATAACATTCTGGCGGGAATTTTAATAAAAGTAAGTGACAGACATTCATTTTGTAGTACAAATGGATTTATGCAGTGTAAAACCTTCTCAAAGCACTTCACAAGTCATTGCAGTCTCTATGGCAGTGAAACCAAGCCTTCAATTGTTTAACATAAACATAACTTATTTTTATATGCCCCATTTCATTTTCTCATTCAGCGTTTGTTACATACACATATCAGTATTGTTAGAACCTTATTATCTTATAAGTAAGAGAGAGAAAGAGAGGAAAAAAAAAAAAAAGTACCTACAAAGATATTTACTTGCTGTTTGTTTTAATAAAGTAAAACCTGAGACATATTACTTTCAACTGCTTTTAGTTCTAGTCAACTGCAGTTATATCATGACATATTATTTGATATCATGTATTTAAGCAATTTAGTCATGGTATAATATATAGCAGTAATATTTAAACAGCATAAATAGTTTTAAAGAGATAATAGATTATTTTTCCCCTTATTTCCTTCTTTTCATCCTTCCCCTCTCCCTGCTCTCCCCCACCCCTCTCTAGATGTTTAGTTTAAAGAGAATGCCATTATTTAAAGCAAGAAAAGAAAGGAAATGTATCAAATTACTAACCTTAGGTCTCTTTGTCACAAAAGAGAAACAAATGATTCATATCAGGTTATTTGTTCCTCAGGAAGTTTGATTATTTATAAAACAAAATTCAGTTCTTGCACACTGAAATAACTTTGAACAAATCATTAAGATATTTGTGGTTTTCTTGTAAATGTAGTGACTGTAATTAAAGAGTTCAAAGAAATATAGAACATGCCATTTGTTTTTTAGTCTTTTTTGTTTCTCTGATGTCTTCCAAGAAGTTCCTGTTGCCATTCTCTTTAATGAAGGACTTGCCCATTCCATATCCTCTATTTTATCTAATATTTTTTTTTTTAATATACAGCAAAGCAGAGTCCAAGTCTTCAAAAATTCCAGGGCCATCAGGTAAAAAGATTTTTAGTTTGGAAGGAAATAAAAGATGAGTTTTGAACTGTGCTTTCTTAAGCTCTCTTATTAATGGTAAAAAGACCTTTCTTTTTGATATTACCAAAGAAGAATAGTCATTGTCAAAGCGCACAGTTGCTTCATTTATTTTTATAGGTGCTTTAGCCCATGCAGATTTTAATACCATCTCCTTGTCATAAGATGATAAAAATCTTACAATCACTGGTCTAGGATACTTTTTATTTGTATTAGAATTAGATAAAGACCTATGGGCTCTTTCAATACCAAAAGAAAATGCCTCTGACAGATCTAAAGTTTTGGGAAGCCAAGTATTTAAAAAAGATGTAATGTTATTACCTTCTATATTTTCTGGCAGTCCAAAAATCCTTATATTATTGTGTCTGGATCTGTTTTCCAAGTCATCTAGTTTGGATTGAAGGTGTGTGTTTTGTTTCAATAAGAATTCAATGTTTATTTCTTCTTCCTTAATTCTGTTGTCCATATCATTAAGTGTCTCTTCTATACCTGTAATCTGAGCTTTCTGATGTTGTAGATCTTGGTGTATCACATCCATTTGTTTTGTGGTTTTCTCTATAAAGTTATCAATTTTAACATCCAGTCTGTCCATTTTAGTTGTTAGTTGCTGAATAGTTGATAGTAAAGTCTGAAGCTCTTTCTTAATGCTGGAATCCTGGCTGTTAGCCTTGCTGGAACGCATTCTGAACAGAAGTGATGAGAGAGAAATTTCCAAAAAGATTTCTGACAAGAAAATTAGTTAAATTTTCTTTCTTTTTTAGATATTATTCAAGATACTGATATTCCAAACGTTATTAGAAAGAAAATTATTCCATTAGTTGAATTTTGAAGTAATAATTTCCTGTTAATGTAGTTATGTTGGTGGAGCTAAAGAAATCTGCTGCTATCCTGTGTTCATCCTTGGCCACGCCCAGTTTTGGGGTTTCTTCTGGTAGGTACAGCAGCCTCTATGTAGCCACTGACATGGTTATACAGAGTTCCTGAGAGCAATCCAGCATAGGCTGTTGTATTCTCAGGGTTTGGAGGGGCATTGAATTTGGACAAACCAATACTTAATGAAAGGTAGCTTGCCTTGTAATAGTTCCTAACTTAATGGCTTTACTGGGGTTACCGATTTGATTTTTAAAGGCGACAGCTTAATGGTTGGAACTTACCAGAGAGGACGAGACATGGGGGAGGGGGGCTGCAGCATTCTCCAATATTTGTGAGTATGATGTACAGTATGGTGGAGCCTCTATTGGGCATTTTTCTCTATTTGGTCAAGAGTCTCCAGTGATCTCTGTACCTGTAGATTTGAGGCTATGTAGGATTCCCAGTCTATACAAGGACAATTAAAGTCTCTCATGAGTGGGGTGTTACGTTGGATGGTAAGTGTCTTCAGTAGATCCAAGTATGCATTGTGAGCTTCTTGTGACATGGAGGCTGACCTATGGCTGGCTAGGATATAGTGCAGGATTTTGCATGTGGAGGAACTCTAGTGCACCCTCATGTCTGACCACCCAAGAGATATATTCTGTCACTGGTGTATATTAAGACACTGCCATCTTTAGCCCTTGTCTGTGCAGCTACTGGTCTAAAAGTTTGTAAGGTACTGAAACCTTGCACTGCCAGGGTACTGTCTGCCAGTTTAAACTGTGTTTTTTGTAGCTGCACAGATGTCTATAATTCTTGATTGTGAGGAAGGATTAGAGGGAGTGTAGTTTTTTATTGGCAGTGAAGATTAACAATTCGAGGTTCAGTTGATTTGATTTTTCTATGTAAGTAGGTTAGTCAATTTGGCATTACCTAAAGAAGGCATTATGGGGGTGGATAAAGTTTTAGCCAGTATTCAAAAGTCTGGAGTGGAAAGGTGCAGATCATCCTTGCCAAAGCAACGTGGTCTGTTAGAGGTGTCCTCCCAGTATGACAAATACTGAATCCCCTTAGAATTACACCAGAAATATATCCAGTTGTTTAAATCAATCATCTTTTGCTCACATTGTGACATCATTTTAAGTGATAATAATATGCCGCTCAACGCTAAGCTCATATCAGCCTGAGACACATATTCTGAGAGCTCCATAATGTCTGTCTTCATATAGTTCCAGGGAGGTATGACTCAGGTCATTTACACCCACGTGGACTGTGATGAAACTATGCTGGTTTCTAAGGTGTAGTGACTTCACTGCATGTGTGCATGATTTAGCAGACCCTGGCTCCATACAAGCAACTAACCAATATCTTCCCCTTGTTCAGCCTGGTTAGAGGCACATCAGTATGTCTTACAATGGAGTCCCCTATGATGAGAGTCCTAAAAAGTGTGTTTGCTTGCCTTAGGGGCTTAGTGTTTGGGGCTTCATTGAGTGTGACTGTATGTGTGGTGTTAGGTGTTCTTTTTTATGAGTGCCTTTAGGCTTGCTGATGCATAGCTTTGACAATGGGTGGGCTATGTGATCTTTTTTGTTTAAAAAGAGTGGTTTTAAGTATCTGAGCATACTTTAGTCTATGTGTCTGCTATATGTTATGTGAGTGTTATGTATGTGTGGTTTCAACAACCACATTGTGCACTTTTATGTAAGAGTTTAGCCTCCAGTGTCATTTAGCCTCCAGTGACACTGTGTAACTACACTTCTCACATATTATGTTTGTTTCTTTAAGGATTATGTGGTTGTTGTTAAACATGAAGCAATTACTACATTGTTTCAAGATGCCCATATCCACCAAAATGGCTACAGAGAAGTTAGGAAATTGCATATACATGCTGCCCAGCCCTTTGATTGGTGAGCTACAAGGGGTGGTGTATTGGGGTTAGAACACTATTAGAACATTATTAAGGGTTCCTTGTTGGCACAGACTAGTAAGGGTGGAGCAGATTATGGATAAACAGTACTACATTCTACTAACTTTAATGTTTACACAATACTGAATTCTATTAAATCTATAGGTAATGCCACTTGACGCCCAACTAGCCACTCTAAGCTTGATGGCACACAAGGTATTTGCTCTATATTTACTGCTTTAGAATGTACAGTTTTATGGACCATTCTATAGGGAATATTTGCTTTCTAAGATGGATCTATGGAAAATAATGGGTGGGAAAAGTACTTAAATAGCATACACAACAGACAATAGCAATGAAAGAGGGAAGGGAGGGACTTTGGAAATTAGATTACCATAACAGACTGAGGCTAGAGAGGGATCTGATCAAATAAAGCCAATATTAGGGCTCTTTCGGAAACTTTAGCATAATGCCTCAGTGGGGTATAAGGCAGGAATAAAAAATCGAAGACCCTGCAACTTTAAGCAGGTAAATGATATGCAGAATATAAAACTGAAAGATCAAGAGCTGTAAAAGCACTGAAGCAGAAAAAACAATACTCTCAGTAATGAATTATATCACAGTTTAAGGCACCAGACTATGCAGACATTTACTAGTAACACTATTTATGGAAAATGCTGTAATAAATGATGAAATAAAGCTTAATAATAAGTTCTAACACAACTGTGAATGAAGCTAACTGACTAAGGCCCTTCAGGGTTTAAAATGCAAACGGCTTGTTTTTACAGGTAACTCTATTCTGGACAAAGTACAGAGTACATAATAATATAGAAACAATCTCCCCACAATTGCAAATTAAGCTACAAGGCTAAAGTCACTGAGCAAACTAAAAAATGTAAATTAACATGGAAAAATGCAAAAAAAAAAAGTGCAAAGAAATATCAATACACAGATCACTATAAGTGAAACTTAAATATTTAAGCAGAATTGAAATAAAAGCTTTTTTTCCCTTTCCTTTATTCACTATACTTCCAGATGGCAGTCAGTTTCCTAAAACTGCTACATTTTGAAACCATTGCAAAAGCAATTGCTCCACCATAGGGTCTAAACTGCATGTTAGAAAAGTTCACTTTACAACCTTTTGAGCTAGCAGCTTCCATACCCCTCAAATACCTTTCTTGGAAGACTGCTTTATTGGTGGCTATTACTTATTTTATAAAAACTTTAGAGCTGTAAACCCTCTTATGATAGCAATGCTTTTTGAGTCTATATAAGAACAGGGCCACCTTATATACTAGTCTTATTTCCATGCCTAAGATGGAGACAAAGTTATCCCAGAACCACTGTATTAACCTCAGTTTTCTTCCCAGCTCCATGGGACAAGGGGGAACATATATTTTGCATGACTCAGAAATGTCCAAGGACTCTGGTTATATCTGGACAGAGTTAAACAGATTAGGAAATTAAAACCACACACAAAAAAACAAACACCAAACTCCATCTGAGACTACAATAAAAATAAATATACCAAAATCAAATCAGTTGTTCATCTCTTTTTGAGGAATATCTCACAAACCTTTGTAAATCAGGTACAGAGCCAAAATAAATAAGCAAATAAACCTTTGTTTGACCTATCAAAATCAGGGACTGATTTTATATTCTGATGTTATATATTTGGAACATTTTAGAACAGGCTTTGCATTATCATGCATTTTTTGAAGGATACGAAGTCTGACACTCAAATGTTTATTATTATTTAGTAACTGTAATCATCAGTGCTTTGTCAGAAAACCATAAATTTTATAAGGAAAAGACCAAAAATATGAGGTAAAATCAAGCTCATTCTGCAAAATCTGGGATATTTGAGAATTGCAGCAAGGGCAGAGAGGGAGAATCTGTGAACTACCAAACCCCATTCACATGGCTAACATACTATACTGGTTTCTGTCATTTTGTTTTTCTATGGAAAATTATCCCTGGACATATCAAAATCCACTCCACTATGACTACTACTACAGACATCACTGCTTTCCTCAGAGGATTTAATACTCGACACATTCTGGAAGCATGTACTTGGTTATCAGCTCTTACCTTCTCAAAAGATCACAATCCAGGAATTTCTTCTAGAGAAAGGCTGACTTTGCCATTGCCATCTGCTGCTAGTTGCAAATTCTGTCTTAGGGCCAGTCACCCACTTGTGCTTGAGCTCCCAGGTAATGATTATATCAATTAATGCAGTACAGTTTTGTGAGGAATGCAACATAATTGGGGTCTCCTTTATTCCTGCAAAAGCCAAATAGGTCGAATACAATTCGCGCGACACATAACGAGCAAAACGCGAGTACATCAAACGCACTAAACCGTGAAAGTGGAAATATCAAATTCGCATAGTTGGCCCATCTGCAAAATTAATCCGTAAGGTAAGTGTGCGATAGTTACGGACCTTAGGGTTAGGGTGCGGGTTAAGGTAAGTGCATAGATAGGTAATGTATGTAAGGTTTAGTGTAGGGTTTTGTTAAGTGCATGTGTGTGGAATATTTGGTTTGTTTGGGTATAGCTCAGTAGGGTAAGTGTGTAGTAGTTATGGACCTTAGGGTTAGGGAGGGGTTAAGGATAGTGCATAGATAATTGTGTATGTAGGGTTTAGTGTAGGGTTAGAAGTAGGGTTTTGGTGCTTTACTTTAGGGTTAGAAGTAGGGTTTTTGTTAGTGTGTGTATGTGTTGTTTTTTACTGTGTTTTGGTAGGTAGTATGTTGCGGGCGGTGGGGTTGGCCAAGTATGAGAGATCGAGATTTTGAATTTCACGGTTTAGTGCATTTGACATATTCGCGTTTCGCTTGTTAAGGTATGCACAAATTGTACTGGACCGATTCGGCTTTCGTGGGAATAAAGTAGACCCACATAATTGTAGATGCTCTGGTATATTCACCAGTCCCAATTACCTACCATCATCCCCTCTGTTTCTTTCTGATTTCTTGACTGGACATCCCGGGGTTGGTATCAGTACCCTGTTAGCCCTGTCTCTCTTTCATTCTTTGTTCCCTCACCAGCTATCTCCATTTTCTCAAGGTTCACTTAACATTGGAGGCAGCCTGGGATCTTGTGGATGGAATCTTTATCCCTGTTTATTTGCCCTTCAGGTCTCCTTTTGTTCTGGCACTTCTGCAAGGTTATTTGTCCAGCTAGGGTAAGAAAGAACTAAAGATGGTGCTGACAGATATTCCTGCTATACTGCTGATGTCCCAAGTTACAGGTGGGAAGTAGTCAGCTGTTGTTATGTGGGGGATAGCGTAGAGCTTTCGCAGGCTATCTGGCTCATGCAGGCAGGAATCCAAACAGATTATGACAGCAGCAGTGAATATTCATGGAAATTTACAATGATAAGAAGTTCATAGCACAACTATACACATTCTCTCAAATACCTTTTAGATACTCAAAAAATAATCACAGGTTTTTTATCGAAGAGCTGTGTTTAGTTTTTCCCATTGATGCCTCTACAAGAAGCCTTTGGTTCAGTTAGATTTTCTAGGCTGATAAGCAGTAACTTAAGACAGCCATGGAATTTCTGTAAAGTAACTGCTGCAGACATATTTGTCCATGGTACCAGTAGGTTCATACTTATTTTCCCAGATAAATAGACTTGTTGCCACACAAGGAATATATTATTGCCTAAAGAAATGATACCAAAATATCACACTGAAAAGGATTTCATATTATTTGATATAAGATTACTGTAGCAGTGTTAAAATCTTAAGGAAGCACAATTAGTAACCTAGCCCATAGGATTTGAACAGCAAAGGTTATATATAATTTCTTGAATAATAGCAGTCACAGCATGAAGTTATGGGAAAGAGTAGTGGAACCAAGGTTAAGAAGGGATGTGATGATTAGTGATCAGCAGTATGGTTTCATGCCAGGAAAGAGCACTACAGATGCGATCTTTGCTCTGAGAGTGTTGATGGAGAAGTACAGAGAATGTCGGAAGGAGTTGCATTGTGTTTTTGTAGACTTAGAGAAAGCATATGACAGGGTGCCTAGAGAGGAGTTGTGGTATTGTATGAGGAAGTCAGGAGTGTCAGAAAAGTATGTAAGAGTGGTACAGGATATGTACGAGGGTAGTGTGACAGCGGTGAGGTCTGTGGTGGGAGTGACGGATGCGTTTAAGGTGGAGGTCGGGTTACATCAAGGATCAGCTTTGAGCCCTTTCTTATTTGCAATGGTGATGGACAGGTTGATAGACGAGATCAGACAGGAGTCCCCGTGGACTATGATGTTTGCAGATGACATTGTGATCTGTAGTGAGAGTAGGGAACAGGTGGAGGAGACCCTGGAGAGATGGAGATATGCTCTAGAGAGAAGAGGAATGAAGGTCAGCAGGACTAAGACAGAATATATGTGTGTGAATGAGAGGTAGGATAGACGAATGGTGAGGATGCAAGGAGTAGAGGTGGCGAAGGTGGATGAGTTTAAATACTTGGGGTCAATAGTTCAGAGTAACGGTGAGTGTGGAAGAGAGTTGAAGCAGAGAGTACAGGCAGGATGGAGTGGGTGGAGAAGAGTGTCAGGAGTGATTTGTGACAGACGAGTACCTGTAAGAGTGAAAGGGAAGGTCTACAAGAGGGTAGTGAGACCAGCTATGTTATATGGGTTGGAGACAGTGGCATTGACAAAAAGGCAGGAGTTTGAGCTGGATGTGGCAGAATTAAAGATGTTAAGATTTGCACTGGGTGTGACAAGGGTGGACAGGATTAGGAATAAGTATATTAGAGGTTCAGCCCAGGTTGGAAGGTTTGGAGACAAAGCCAGAGAGGCACGATTACATTGGTTTGGACATGTGCTGAGGAGGGATGCTGAGTATATTGGGAAAAAGATGCTAAGGATGAAGCTACCAGGTAACAAGAAAAGAGGAAGGCCTAAGATAAGGTTTATAGATGTGGTGAGAGAGGACATGCAGGTGGTTGGTGTGACAGAGCAAGATGCAGAGGACAGGAAGAAATGGAAACAGGCGATCTGCTGTGGCGACCCCTAACGGGAACAGCCGAAAGAAGATGATGATGATGACCATAGCATAATGCTTTCAAATAATAAAAAAAATATTAATTTTGAAGCAAATTCTAAAACACTGTCCAGTAAAATTTAACATATTGTATAAAACTCTTACTTCCTATTGTTGTCTGACCTCATTGGTTAATGTGATTATACAAGACAGCTGGTTGTAAAAAAAAGTCTATCTCTCTTTCTATATATATATATATATATATATATATATATATATATATATATATATATATAAAATATCAGATATGCATGACAGGAGCAGCTTTTGTGGTTTACCTAACTCTATGAGTTTCAGACCCTCACAGTAGTTTCTTTTGAGTTAAAATGCACCATAGAGTCTCAGCGGTTAAAATTCCTAACAGATAGTTTCAAAGTCTATGATTTAATCCTCAGGTTACAGTCTGTATTGTACAGTTTATGTTCTTACCACATCTCAATCTTTGTTAGAACACACTGGTTTCCTCCAGTTTCACAAACAAAACATAATCCAGCTGGCAGACTGGGCAATCTAAACCCATCTAAATCTAAATATATATAATGAGTCTATTCTCATATATGGCCTGGATCATAGCTGAAAAATGTCTGTGAATAATCATTTCACAAAACATATTATCAACAAAAAATAATAAGAAAATATATTTACATAAGTATTTTTATTTGTGATACAGATATGAAAGTCTGGGTGTCAAACATACTATGCAGTTCAGACTATGGGAACGTTTATCTGAGTCAATTAGTTCTGAATTCTGCAATGTAAAATAAGTAATTTTCATAAAATATTTAAGAAATGGTGGATGGTCTATAATCCTTTTTTCAGAATAAGGGCACGTTCTAAGATGAAAAGCAGAAGATATACTTACTATCATAACTAGAAGTCTTCTGTATTTTAAAGCTTCTCATCAGAGTCTGCAAAAACTGAGTGCATGGATATTTCATTATCAGTAAATCAATAAACATATATATTCAGCTGCATTTAAAAGCGTAACTACAGAGGATAGTTTTACTGCTAAAAAATATAATGTTTTATTCTATGAATATTTAATCTGAATAATAATAATATCATTACATTATTATTAGAGGCAGGAACTTATTGCAGTATGAGTTCATTGTGAATGATTAATAAACATTTACTGGAACTAATATATTCTGAGACATGGAGTCCCATTGATGCTAATAGATTTTTGTGTTTCATTATCATGGCAGTCAGTTGAAATTCCAAGACTCTGATTTATGTGACCATGTTTAATCTAGTCATCATTCTTAAATAATTCATTGTTTTAAATGTACCTGCATGCATATGTGAGTGTATATTTATAATTGCAGTATTTATGCATGTTTCATATTGCATTTATTGCCCCCACAAGAACTACACACAGCCTGATTGCAGAAAAGTACTGAATGGCACAGCAAAATAAAAATAATCCTAACTATTGTTACATTGGAGTTCCTTGTTACCCAAAATCCAAACCCTAAGTTTTACATGTCACCATCTCATTATAGTTACATCATGTTTATCCTACATTTCCTTTCTTGAATTCAGCCAAAGGTTTTTATTTCACAGTCTCCTTACTAAAATGTTTCAAAGCATCTAAAAAAAATGCATTCTCATATCACTTCAAAATAATATATCCTTCACTTTTTTGTGTGTGTGTGTCTCTTTGGTCTTTATTAGACCCTTCTGTGACTGGTGTTTTCTTCTTGCAGTGTATTAATTTGGGGTCCATGTCAGAAGATCAAATTTTCAGAAAGTTGAACTTCATATGGTTGAGACCCTATGATCAACTTTCTGAAAAGTTGAATGACACAAAACAAATATCTATGTTTTTGCAGGGGAGACAGCCCTCTGCACTTCACCATGTGGTGGCTGCATCCCCCACACCTCCTGCATATTATATATACCAACTCTGAGATCACACTACAGTGGGGAAAAGGTAAATTCCCCAATACATACTGTACTGTGATCTCCATAAAAAGCTTCAACATTTTGGAAAGTCGGTAATTTGGTCTCTACCATATGAAGTTTAACTTTCTGAAAAGTCAGTCTTTTGGAGATGGCCAGTTAATTTGAGGTACTTAGATGTTTCTGTCTTTTTTCTGTTTCCCCTTTCTCCCAGAGTACATATATTAAGCTGTTTTAGTGTCTGTATATATTTATTTGCCCTCTCTTCACATGGCATCTGAAATAGACCATTATGCTTTTGTTCAGAAATTTACAACACTTTCTCATATCTTGAATTCAGAGCAAACTCATACACCTAAGAACTAGGGTGTGCTGTAAGGGCTTCAATCATCCTACCATAATGCAAACTCATATGATAAATCACATAACTTTTACTCAACCATGCCAATATAACCAACCAATAAACCTGGAAGTACCACCTGAGACACCGGACTTCATGAAAAAAAAAACAATCTTCTGCTAAAATTCTAACGATCCCTTTCACACTGTCTTCTCCCTCTTCATCCCACCTTCAAACCCTCTCTTTCTTAACCAACTCAGTTAATCCATTCTCTATCTGTCACTCGCATTTTCAGTAAAGCACCTTTCTTATGCTACAAAGTATACTAGAAATGTCACATTATAAAATCTCGTCTAACTGCACTATTCTGCACATGTGTAAGTAGGCATGCTAAATTGGTGTGTATATCATCATTGACAATTTTTATCCTAAATGGAGTTTACGATTATTATTATTATCTTACTCTATACCACACAAAAATGTTACCTTACCTTGTATTGTAACCACACTTTTGTCAATGTTATGCAGTTATGATGTCCTTTCACTATTCTCACTATGTTCTTATTATGCTAATGTTCTTCCTTCCTGTATATTAACCAACACTTTTCACAGTGTTATTATAACTTCACCTTTATGGCTGAAATGGGTCCATAATGGAGCAGCCTACTACCCTGGTTAACAAATTAAATAAACGAGATAAAAATATGATCATTTTGTATGTTGCTACTATTCTATCACTGTCTGCAAAAGTGATGTAGTCAAAATGTGTTCATATGACGTGACTGGAAGGAAGGAAAGAAGGAATTAAGTCCAATTTTTCCATTGGTGGGCACAACTCTCCCTATGCATCCTGGAATCTCCTAAACTTTTCTAACTGCATTTTTCTCTTTGATACCAACATTTATGCAGTCTGAGGTAAATGGACCAATCTGTTTTTTTTTTACTTTTTTGTATCTCATCTCTAATTATATCATCTTTTATTGAGTTTTGTTTACCCAAGTGCATTACCCTTTCACTTTTTGGAATATATAAAAATGCACAGCTGTTCATTCCCCAAGTTTTTGGAATCCTTTTTCATTCTCTTTACCTACCTTCTCTACTGACTCCATTTCAGACCTTCATGTCATCTGCAAAGAAATTTTCTTTCAATTTTTCCTGTGCAATACTTCTTCTATTCACAAATGTAAGTGCATTCCTCTACTGTGATTTTAATGCATAATCATGTATGGTTATCCTTTGTGACTAAGGTTCAATAGTCAGTCTGCAAAACTCTCAACAGTTGTCAGGTATGGGCTCAGTATATAACATACAGTTCAACACACACTTCTGCACCTGTTGTGTACTATGCACATACCCTATATAAGTCTCTTACATTTGTAAGACAAGCATATGTATCATAGTAGCATTCACAGGTGACATATGAATATTTACAATATCCCAGGTAGCTGGCCTAGCAGTGTCACACTCAGTACTGGATAACAGACACTCCAGTAGTAGTTATACATGAACTGACCTTTGCTGGGGTGACTCAGGTGTCGAAGATGTGATCCATGTCAATGCAGACAGGGCAAGCAGGAATGGCCATAGGTACCGGACAGCAGCATGTGAGTCCAGCAGGTCTTGCTGAGACCTAGTGTTTAACTTCCTATTTGACATTATTGCACCCCCTCTTCTGCATTCCATTACAAGCTTATGTGACTGACATACCTGTTTTAGTGCTGAGCAGTTTCCTCAGAATAATGGAAATGGTCAGTTTTGTGTAGTTGCAGTCTCTCTTTGTGTAGATGGGTTCAGACCTGTGTTGCATAGGCAGCAGCTTGCCTTTTGTAGGTAATGCTCATGAGCAGGTGATGGCCTGTGCACCAGTTGATGTCTCCCACTTGCTACTTGCATCCAGAGCAGCTGTGTTGTCTTTCCATTAGCCAATGCCATAGCAATACAGTGCTATATATAAGTCCTTCATGTGGGCCTTGCCCCTTTTCCTTGCCTGTGTGGGGGATATTATGGAGGTGTGGGGGCTACAGTTTCACAGATGGTAGGTGAAAATACCTCTCAGGGCAAGACTTGTGGAGACAGCCTAACAACATGGGGGCAAAGCTCTAGAATTGGGTATAGATTGTAAGTATTGCTATTAAACACATAGTCGATTGCTAGATTAACAGGGTTTGTCTGGACATTTTCTGCGTGACTTGATGTCTGGCAGTGATGTGTCTCTGACATACCTCTCAACTGTCCAAATGTCTACAGACTGCCTGAGGTTTGCCTGTTATGTTTGGTTTCTTCCTCAGACTATCTGTTTTGGAGAAATCAGTAGGATAATGTCAAGATTGTAGTCAGTAAATATTGACATCCATTAGTGTTTCAGACATCATATCCTTCAGGGATGTTATGTTACAACAAACCCTGTAACACTGACAACTGTTTCAGTTTGTAACACCATTATGTGAGATATGTCCCTCTTTTCAACCCCCTGTCCCTCAAGGGTCTATATTAGCATATCAAATGGTAAGAATGTCAAACACTCAAATGAGCGAAAATGCACGAGAATGAACTTGCTATTGTGGAGGGCTGTGCCTCCCACACCTCCCACTAAATATATATTCTAACTCTGAAGTCGCACTACAGTGAGGAAAGGGCAAATAATCCAATCCTCTCTGTACTGTGACCCCAAAAATTAAGTTTGTTCTCATGTGTTTTCACTCATATGAGCGTTCGACATTCTTACCATTCAATATGGTAATATAGACCATCCCCCAAGTATGTCATGCTTTGTTCAGATGTCTTGTAGTGAGAGGCTCAGAGGTATGGTATATCATTATTCAGTGACTGCACTCTTGATATCATCCCAGTGACTTAATAGACTCCTGGAAGTGGTATGCGGCAGTGGCCATAACTATGGTCCCACACCCTGGACATTCTGTGGAAATCTGTACAGTTGAGAGTTATGTATGTCTGGCCATTGTTAACAGACTGCCAAGATTGTGTAGCAGTGTTGTGTGTAAATGTTTGTTGGGCTGAGTAGGGAGAGTAGCAGATGTGAGTGTCATAGATCCTTTTCTATCTGACTGTGCATGCTGCTACAGTTGCTGGTGGTCTATCAGGTGTATATGTTTGTAGGGGCAGACTGAGAAATGTCCTGTAACACCTCAGGATTCCCAGTAGACTGTGGGTTGGGCCAGTATATGTCAGTGTAGTGTGTGACTGGCAATCAGGATATGTTTGTTTAAACAGTCGTTCTACTGTAACTAATATGTTGCTGTGACTGTGGTACAAATGGTTGTGGGTGGACATTTCCGCACCAATATTTGTTCTTCCCTACAGTTACATCCCTGTAGTGCATGATATATTTGGAAATACATGGGTAATTTTCAAGAGCTACTTTGGAGTAGTCATGTTGGTCTTACTGTGGTTCAAAAGGTGCTGGGTGAAATGGTTGGCAGTCTCTCACTGTTTTTTCTCTCCTGTTACATAGGTTCATAGGTTCATAGGTGTGTACTAGGCTAATGACCCTGGGGCCTTTACAAGCCTACCCATAGGATTACCCTGGCATAGTGCCACCTGACCTTAGTTCCCAGTGCCTCTGTTGAGTAGAACCACTGGTGTTATCCCCAGGGTGAATTTTGTTTCTCATCCACTCATCAAGATTTCTCTTGCAGAGGGTCAGCGAGGTGCTCTGCTTGACATGTATGGGAAGTCTGTTCCATAGCATGGGCAGTCTCTAGGTTATGAACCTGTCCCTCCAGCATGTTCTGTTAATTGAGGTAATGAGGTTGAGGTCTCTAGAGCCTGCAGTCATACCTCTCCACTCTCCAGATGTCTAGACACTGTCCAGATGTGTAGCTTATATGTTTGGTCTGTTTCCCACAACAGTTGTGGGTTTCTGACAAATCACTAGGATGATGTCAGCATTGATATCAGTAATGGATAACATTCATTTGTGTTTCACACCTGAAATCTATCAGGAATTATATGTTAAATCAAACCATGCTACTCTAGCAGACTTCTACACATATAACATCCATATTTCAAAGATGTCACTATTGTATGCCCTTTATCCCCCCACTTTGTCAGGTTTTTTGCAGATGTCTTGCAGTTAGAGATTCATTATCTATAAATATATATCTATGCCAAAAAGAAGAAGATGTATATATATATATATATATATATATATATATATATATATGTATTCATTATTTGTATTTATATATACATATGTATGTATATAAGAGTACTACTGATATATATTTTCCCTTATGTTAAATGACTGTAGTGCACGATATGTTTGTAAAAACATTACAAATTTCTACAGCTCAGGTGGTGTAGAGGTATGTTGCTGTTATTGTAGTGCACAGGGTCCTGAGTTCAAGACTTAGAAACAATGACTTTTTTCATTAATGTTAAATCACCAGACTGCATGATATGTTTGTAAAAGCATTACAAATTCCCACAGCTCTGATGGTGTAGTGATACATTGCTATAATTGTAGTGCCAGTGTCCTTGGTTTGAGACTTTGCAGGGCTGATTATTTTCTTTCTGGGCAAAACAAAGACTTATGGAGACAGAGTGATTAAGGCACCTTTAAGCAGTTGTAAGTGGGTTTGCATGGTTTTGCATGAAGCTAGGTGATGCTAAAATATGATTAAGCCCTCATAGCTTCACTTAACACTACTTATTCCCACTTACACCTGTGCTAGTTTTAATTAACGAAAAGAAATAAGGGTGATAGTAAAGTGATGAAATTGGGGCAAGCAGGGGGTTCATTAGGAAAACCCACTAGGCATGTGCAGGACAGGTGTGGGAAAGGACCATAGCTTTACATATCATCTGCAGCAACAGCTGTAAATAATGTGTAAAATTTGGAATTTACAGCCTCACATCCCACAGGGAGGGGTGTTAGGAACAGACATTTGTAGAATAATTGGCGGGTAGATTGATTAATTTCAATGTACATGGGGCAAAATGTAGAGCTATGTATGAGGCAATGATTTTTTTTGTGGGACAGATGCCATTTGTTTTTGGGTGAGAGTGGGATATTGGGGAAGGGCTGTAGGTATGTTTGGGGGGTAGGTTTTCCAGGATAGGTAGCATTTGCAGACAGATGAGACACACAAGACAGCAGACAGGGGTGGTGTATGACAACATGAGGGGGTAAACACCTTGGTCAGTGAGGGTGGTTTTGAATCAGAGGCCCATGAGCCCCCAAATGGATATAGTGGGAATGAGGTCACCACCCATGGGTAGTCACCACTGCACCTTCACGGCCCCGAAGGTGGCTGTGGTGGGGGCCAGGCAAGAGGGGCAGCCTGCCCCTCAAGGTGCACCAGGTGGCCCTCCGTCTGGTGCAGCTGCCCACCCAACTTGGAATGCATGACACTGTACACCATATCCTGGAAGATTCTGCAGGTAACAAGCTCCTCTCTGCACCCACACAAAGGGGAGATAGGCCCCCATCTCATGAGGCAGTTCCACCTGAAGTTGCTGCAAGACCAGCAGAGGAGAACATCCTGGGGCCCAGTGCCATGGCCAGATGGGGTGGGACAGGTGGATCCACCAGGATCTGGCTTCCCAAACCTGCTATGGTGTTGAGGTTTTCCCAGATTTATTAGTTAGTCATGAACAAAACATTTCAAAATTAGTTTTGACAACATGCATGGGTATACCAATTAACCCAAAACAACAGATTTGAAACAGTTGCATAGCAAACAGAACACATGCATAAATGGAACAACAGTAAGCATTGTAACAGCATGCAGTAACAATGACAGCAACAGGCTGTCAGTGATGGTATTTGAACAAGGCATGTTAACATGCAACCAACTAATTACATGGTTGGGAGGGTGGCCTAATTGTTAAGGTGTTTGCCTTATAAACACAAGGTGCAGGGTTTGAGCCTCAAAAAGGATAACTGGCTAGGCTTAAAATAGCTCGCAAGGGCAGTTAGCCTAGTACTAATCTATGATCCTATAAACAATAATGGAACACATGTCCCAACCGTAGGTTTTAAGAAAACATACCTGTAATATATGAATAATAATTAGTGCTGCAGATGAGGGGTGGAGGGAGAGAAGAAAAGTCAAATAACTGTATAGGCTTCTAGTTTTCACAACAGGACTGCTAAATACTCTAGAGGTCTGCTCTCACATTATGTCTACCTATGTCCTATAGTTTGTGTAGCACATACATGCATGTTAAGCTGTCAACCTGTAATGGTATGGGGCAGACTATGACAACTATGGGTACATTACTAGAGGGGGCTTGTACATGTCAGGGTTACATATCTGACATAGAAGGGGTTCCCTGCACTGCTAATTTGTGCGTCTGCTACTGACATACTTCCCTGGATTCCTGTCTGTGTCCAGGTTTATTGGCAGCAGTCACCACTAGCCGTGGCAGCGTGTCACTTGAGAGACGTATATCAGGGAGAGGGCATGATGTATGTACCTATCCTGCTGGCATTTCCAGGTATATAGGGTTGGACAGTGGAACAGTTGTACACGGTGTATTAGTATACCCTTCATTCAGCTACCACACACATTTCTTTACCTGTAAGACCTATGTAGAAAATATCTGTTAACACTTTCTGAATGTTTCTACACATATTCAGATGTATTAGTATACCCTTCATACAGCTACTACACACATTTCTTTACCTGTAAGACCTGTGGGGAAAATATCTGTTAACACTTTCTGACAGTTTCTACGAATATTCAGGGTTTCTATTGTCTATTTATGCACACATCTCAGAAACACTCCCTGGATTCCAGCCATGTCTGGGTGTGCTAAAATGAACAACAATGCGATTTTCTATCACACTGAGCTACTGGGGGAGTGCTGTTTTTTGATTGACTGATTTTTCACTAATACTGTTTGGGTTGGACAGTCTGACCTTGTAATCCTGAAATTCATGTTTGGCAGATAGTTATTGTACTGTGTATTACTCCTTTGAAATAATACTATCTGGAAAGCAAAGGTTAACACATGCAATGCATACTAGCTGTTTCCCAGAACAGCCTCAGTTATTTCATGCTGCCAATGCCATATTTGCTGTAAAGAACCTGTACACATTCTATTTCTAGAACAACATACCAAAGTAAACACAACAGTTTGTTTTATATTTTTATTACAGTGAAATGACACTTTTATTAATGGACATCCTGTAGATAAGTATTAGTGTGACAAATGTGTTTTATTCATTAGACACAGTACACAATATACCTACTGGCAGTAAATAATGTACTCACTTTACTTTATGGCACTATATACTGCAAGATAGATCTGTACTCACCAGATTGTCAGTGTATCCTTGTCAGTCTGTCGGCATGGGCCTCAATGTTCATAGCCCTCTCTTCTGCAGCTGTAGGGGTGAGAAACAAACATTATGCATACCTGTCTATCACATACTCAGGCTAGAATTTGGTACAGCTATAGCTGGGATACTTACAAACTGCTGGAGCATACCGGTCCCAAGCATCTTGGATCCATTTGGCCAAGATCTACCCCTTCCTATATTTTAGGTCAGCATAATAATGCCATACCTGCTCACCAGTTTGACGGATTCCAGTGGCACTGGTGAGGTCATGTGCCAGATGGTGCCAAGCCTCCGCTTTATACTGAGAGGCCTGGTACTGGTACTGCAGCAGTCTGTCATCATAGTGTACTATGAGGAGTCCAACCATAACCCTGGACTCAAGGATGTCCAAGCACTCTGCCCAAAAGTGCGCTCCCTCACCAACGCCAGACATGTTCCTGTAGAGATCAAACTACAGCACGTTATGGCTGTATTCCCACCTGTGCGGTTTAACTAAGGCCATATTCCCACCCTTTGCTGTCATTGGACTATTTCAAAAATGCTAAGCACAGCTTAGCAATGCGCAAACCTGCTAAGTGGATTTAAGCTGTGCTTAAAGGGCTAGATGCTGAACATTGCTTAGCAGTGTGCAATTCCACTTAGCTGAGCTGACCAGTGCTTAGAATTCAAGTCTAAGCAATGCTTAACCTGGCTAAGCAGAGCTGAGCAATGCTTACCATTGCTCAGTTTTTATTTTAATAAAATATCAGGATTGTAGATTAATTCATTATTACTGACATATTATTAAGTGTATATGATTTACTTTACATAACATCCCCCTATGTGCTTTCATTACATTACCTTGGGGTGTGACTATGCTGTATGGGACACTTGTGTATACATGGGTGATTTCACATGTTATATGCATTCACACTTCCATTTAGGACCTGATACACTACCCTGGATGAAAAATATTGATTACTACACAATTTAACATTAAAAAATAATTTTAACAATGCTTTCCCATGTAAAAATAAAGTGCCTGTCTTGGGTCTCAAACCATGAATGCCTACATGAGAAGACAGAACTCTAACCACTATCTTATCTCATTATTAGGGTATTAGTTATATATTTTTATTTATCTTCTTTGGGATGTTTAATCAATGCTAAGCAGAGAGCCCTAATGTGCAAACCCGCTCAGCTACGCTTAAACATAACTTAGAATGTAAAAAAAAAATATTAGATGAATACACCCACTTTATTTACTTGTATCTGTACTCCTTGTCAGTCACAGTAAGGGAAAGGGTAAGCGGACACATAGGGACAAATTATTGGTAGATCACTCATGGCTTATTTGAGGGGATAATGACAGAATTTCTGTTTCAGACTTCATACCATTCAGAAAATCCCTGCACATGCTAAACCTGTTCTATCATCTTTCCAAGTTTGTATGTGCAATATTTAAGAGGTGTCCCTATTTTTGTGCCTTCATCCCCCAATTATTTATGGCTTTGTACAGCTTTCTTGCTCTAGGAGATTGGGAGGTATGTGAGGCAGCATATGGGCATTATGCAGAAACCTGTACAGTTGAGCGGTATGGCTGTATGGCACTTTTACAATGGCAGACATTTGGGTTTCAGTCTTCATACCCTTCAGGAAGTCTGTACTAATGCAAGCCTTTTATTCTAGTAAAATTTCTGGGTTTGTAACTGCAATATTTAAAAAGTGTCCCTATTTTTGTGCCTTTGTCCCCCCATTATTTATGGCTTTGTACAGCTTTCTTGCTCTAGGAGGTTGAGAGGTATGTGAGGCAGCATCTGGGCGTTCTGCAGAAACCTGTACAGCTGAGGGGTATGGCCATATGGCACTTTTACAATGGCAGACATTTGGGTTTCAGTCTTCATACCCTTCAGGATGTCTGTGCTAATGTAAACCTTTTATTATAGCAACTTTCTGGTTTTGTAAGTGCAATATTTAAAGTGTCCCTATTTTTGCGCCTTTGTCCCCCCCATTATTTATGGCTTTGCACAGCTTTCTTGCTCTAGGAGGTTGAGAGGGATGTGAGGCAGGCATCTGGGCATTCTGTAGAAACCTGTACAATGGAGGGGTATGGTCGTACGGCACTTGTACAATGGCAGACAGTTGGGTTTCAGTCATCATACCCTTCAGGAAGTCCATGCTACTGCAATGGGGGCAGCATGTGCATCTGTTTTTGCTGACATTGTCATGCTTGGCTGGGAGAACAAGTATGTGTTCAATAGTCCTTTTGCCAGATTGCTGCATTTATATGTTAGGTATTTAGATGATATATTTATTTTGTGGGATGGGCATCTTAAAGAGATGTAGAGTTTTGTGGGATATTTGAATATCTGTACAGATTATTTTAATTTTACTAAATGTTGGGATAAGGAGATGATCAGCTATTTGGACACACTCATTTTCCATACTGCAGAAGAGTTTAAATCCAATCTATTTAGGAAGGAGACATTCTGTAATAGTTATTTGTACTATTTCAGTAATCATCTTTACTTTTGCAAGTAAAACTTGGTGAAAGGACAAGCTATATGCACTGTCATCTTTGCACCTCATTGCTCCGAATATTATTCTCTGTGATTCCACTTCTGGCACCATGTCGCTCTCCTATTTTGGATGCAATAGAAGAGTCTTTGTGGGTTCTGTTTAGGCAGCTTTATTTTATACAGACACATCGCAATATAAGTTTACTGACTTTAACTTAAGTAACTTATATACAAACTAATTCCTGCAATCATACATGCTTACTCCCTGGCTGCACTCTCAAAATGGCACTAGGAATGGCACATGCATGGCATTTATACATGTATGCTCAGTCTTTGACATGCTTCTTAAAGATGTAGCGCATGGCACGTGCACTCTGATCTACAGAAACCTTACCAAAAAAACTTATTATCCAAGACAAGAAAAAATTCTATCATGAAGCTCAAGTTACCCACACTTCAAACTCAAACAAATTCTGGCTCACCATGAACAATATTCTCCATCCAGGGAGACCATCTACCCCCGATTCCTCCCCCCCAAAAAGCACCACTCGATATGGCAACCCTATTAAACAATTTTTTCAGTGACTCTATCCGCCAACTAACCCTGCCAAACACTAACCAATCTTCACATCCCCTTCACCACCTGCCTCCACTCAGTTTTCTCCCTGAAACATGTTTCCACTGCTTATATAAAATCCCTTTTGCTGAAACTTAAACCTTGTTTTCCCTCTTTCGATAAATAACCCTCTTAATCTTTCCAACTTGCAGCCAGTACTATAGCATATCTCATCTCAATCCTTATCAGCCATTATATCAAAAACTCCACAGTCCCAGATATTTGGAAATACTTTTGTACAATTCCACTTCACAAAGGAGACAACTTCACTGACCCATCCAATTTCCAACCTATAGCCATCGTCTCTCCTCTCTCAAAAATTTTAGAGAAATGCATTCACAGACAAATTCTTAAATATCTACTTCGGGAAAATCTCCTCACCCCCTCTCAACATGGATTTAGGCCTCACCACAGCACTTCCACAGCCCAACTATCTTTTACCCAGACTATAGCAGAGGCAAGAGATAACAATAAACTGGTGTCATGCCTTTTCCTTGATCTCGCCAAGGCGTTCAACACCATCTACCATCCCAAGCTTCTTACTAAACTTACTGAACTCAATCTCTCTGCACCCACCATTTTCTGGTTCTCTAGTTATCATAATAACAGACAGAATTATGTTATATGGTAGACTTTCTGCTCACCTTTTTTGTCTATCCAATCAGGTGTACCCCAAGCATACATTTTTGCCCCCATTCTCTTTAATATTTTTTTCAAACAATCCACGCTGCACCTGCTGTACCTCTTCTCTGATCCAGTACACTGGTGATTGTACTCTTATTACCCTCTCCAGCAACCCTACTGACCTCCACAGAATTCTTTTAACACCTTTGAACAATGGTTAATCAATAACCAACTAATTCTTAACCCAAAGAAAACCAAGCTTCTTCTTTTTTCCAAAATCCATGTCCAACCTTAAGTCATCTTTTAATCTGTCTTCCCTACACCACACCATCATTCATGCTGACTCCCATACTAAACTTCTAGGAATCACAACTGATGACCAACTGCAATTTGATATTCACAGCCAGCAATCTATTAAAAAATACCAATCAAAAACTTTCCCTGGGATTCAATAAACTATGTGCAGGAATAGCACAGAGTGGTCCGTGTCCATATAGCACAGCAGCGCACCTTGTATATTCATGAAGGCATGATGCTGTTTAACCTACACAGACACAAACTGTGAATGAGTGCAGGGGGTGTGTTCAAGTAGTGCACTGAGAAAGTGCCGTATGGCACTTCCTAATAGGATTTGACATAATATTAGAGAATTACTCTAATATTATGCCAGTATTTCAGTGTCCATGAAATAAATTATCCTTTCAGTGTCCGCGAACACTCAACTACATAGGGCAGCAGGAAAGCAATGTAGAGGGTGTGTGACAGGTTCTGTGACACACCCCCTGCATTGTAAATGTGACGTACGACACCTCTGCAACCAGCAAAAGCAGGAAATGTGTACAAATACACAAATAATGGGAGATAATTCCCTGAAAAGGGACACATCATGCATATTGCCCTCACAAACTTAGAAAGCAGATTAAAAACAGGTCATGCATTAGCATGAATTATTGAAGGATAGAAGTCTGAAAATAAATGTATGCCAATATTCCCTGACAGCAGTCCATGTGGACAAAGGCACAAATAATGGGGGGAACAATAAAAATAGGGACACTTATGAAAAATTGCCCTCACACACTTAGAAAGTTGATGGAAAACAGGATATGTATTAGCAGGAATCTCTGAAGGATAGAAGCCTGAAAGCCAAATATATGCCATTTTTCCCAATTGCAGTCCTCAATGACTTGTCAGAACACCACAATACTCACTATATAACATAATAATATAATAATAATATTATAGTTTTTTTCTAGGCTAAGGAATGTTTAAGCATAGCTAAGCGGGTGTGTGCACATGTCCCTCCGCGTGCCATAGCTTAAACATCCCATAGGAGATAAATAGAAATATACAGGTGAACATTCCAAGCAATGATAGTGTAGTGGTTAGAGTCCCGGCTTTACATGCAGACATTTATGGTCTGAGTACTTGACAGGCAAGTTATTATTATATGGGAAAGTAATGTGAAAATGATTTTTTTTAAACTTAAATTGTGTAGCAACTGGTTGTTGTCAACCAGGGTAGTGTAGCTGATGTACAATGTAAGTGTGAGTGCTTATAACATGTGAAACTACCAATGTACACACAAGTGCCTCATATAGTATAGTCATACCCCTTCCAATGTAAGAAAAGCACATAAAAGGGATAGCATGTAAAGCACATCATATACACTTAATTAATGAAGTCAGTCCTCTGATATATTTAAAAAAATTAAAAGTGAGCAATGGTTAGCAATGCTCAGCTATGCTAAGCAAGTGTAACCATTGCTAAGACATGAATGCTAAGCAGCAGATAGCTCAGCTAAGTGAATCTGCGCACTGTTAAACACTGCTCAACAACTTCTCCTTTAAGCAGTGTTAAAACCAGCTTAGCAGAGTTGCGCACTGCTTAGTGGAGCTTAACCTTTTCAAATTGGTCCAATGACAGCAAAGGGTGGGAATATCACACTATTTAAATGGCACAGGTGGGAATACAGCCATAATCTGTTATAGTCCATCTTTGCAGATACAATGGCTGGCTTAGGAGAGGAAGTGTGCTTTTGGGCACAACACTGGAGCATTCGGGAGTCCAGGGTCATGGTTGGACACCTAGTTAAAAACCATGAGGAGAGACTGCTGCAGGATCAGTACCAGGACTCCCAATACAAAGCAGAGGCCTGGGCCCATTTAGCATGTGACCTCACCAGTGCTACTGGCATCCCCCGGATTGGTGAGCAGGTATGGCACCACTATTCTGACCTAAAACATAGGAAGGGGCACTCTTGGACCAGTGGATCCAAGAGTGCCCCTTTCTATGCTTTAGGAAGGGGCACTCTTGGATCCACTAGTCCAAGAGTGCCCCTTCCTATGCTTTAGAAAGTGGCACTCTATGGACCAGTGGATCCAATAGTGCCCCTTCCTAAAGCATAGGAAAGGGCACTCTTGGACCAGTGGATCCAAGATGGATGGGCCCAGAATGCTCCAGTAGTGTGCAAGTATCACTATCAAGTATTTTGTAGCAAATACTAGCCTGAGAATGTGATAGACAGATATGCATAATGTGTGTTTTCCTCCCCTACAGCTGCAGCAGAGAGGGCTGTGAATATGGAAGCTCGCTGTGACAGACTGCTGAGGCTGTGCTGACAGGCTGGTGAGTACAAATCTATTTTGCAATATTTTGTTAAAATAGCTAAGAAGGAGTACATTGCTTACTGCTAGTATGTATACTGTTACTGTGTGAACTGAATAAATAAAAAACGTATGACTGATGAATATTGAAGTACAATAAAGACCCTTAAAAACTGTGATGAGAAATAGCTTTGTCACTAATTTTGCACATCCAGATATGGTTCAAATCCAGGGAGTGGTACTAAGATGTGTGCATATCTACACACAAAGAATCAGGAATAAATGTAAAAACAGTCAGGTAGTGTTAACAGATATTTTCCCCACAGGTTTTACAGGTAAGTAAATATTGCCAGTAGCTGTATGAAGGGTATATTAATAAAATGTGTACAACTTGTTCAATTGTCCCATCACATGCCTGAAAATGACAGCAGGGTAGGCACATACAATATGCGCTCTTCTCAAACCATACCTCTCAACTGTATAGATATTCACTGAATGTCCAGATGTTTGTCTCAGATTTTTGGTCCGTTTTACATAAAGTAGTGGTATCATGGCAAATCAGTGACAAACTACTATAGACTGAGGTTAGAAAATAATGAAAGACATACAAGTGTCAGATGACATATCTATCAGAAAATCCATGCCAGTGCAAAACCTGTTATTTTATCAACTTTCTAAGTTTGTAAGAGCAATATCTAAAAATTGTCCATATTTATGGGCCTTTGTCCTACTCTTATGTATGGCTTTGTCCAGATGTCATGCCCTAAGAGGTTGAGAGGTATGTTTCTGATACATGTCTCTCAAGTGTCGCGCTGTCACAGCTAGTGGTCACTGCTGAAAATAATCCTGGACACAGATAGGAAACCAGTTGATGTATGCCAGTAGCACACTCACATAACAGTAGTTCAGGGTAACCCTCCTGTGACAGATATGTTATCCTGACATGTACAAGTTCCATCTAGTCATGTACCCAGAGTTGTCACAGTTTGCCTCATACCTTTCCAGGCTGACAGTTTAATAGGTATGTTTGTACTACAGAAGCTATGGCCATAGGTAGATGTAAAGTAAGGGCAGACCCATAGAGTATTGAGCAGTACTGTTGTGGAAAATAGAAGCATAAGCAGTTGTTAATGGATTTTCAGTCTCCCCCACCCATCTGCATCAATAATTATTACTCATATACTATAGGTATGTTGTGCTACGACCCTAACATTGAGACTTGTGTTATATTATTGTTAATATGTTTTATTGCTTTCATGTTAACATATCTTGTTCAAATACCACTGCTGGTGGCCTGTTGTTGTCAATGTTACTGGCATGCTGTTACGATGCATACTGTTGTTCCATTTATCCATGTGTTCTGCTTGCTATACAACTGTTTCAGATCTGTTTTATGGGTTAATGGAACACCCATGCATGCAGTTATAACTAATCTTGAAATGTATTTGGGAAGGCTGAGCCCAGCAGATCCACCTATCGCACCTCATCTGGCCATGGCACCGGGCTCCAGCACTTCTGGGACCCAGTCCAGATCTCCCTCATCTGCTGGTCCTGCACCACCTTCAAGTGGAACTGCCGCAGGGGACGGGGCCCATCCCCCCTGGGACTGGGCACAGACAGGAGGCTGTCACCCACAGTCAGGTCTGAGGTTTTGTATGCAGCACCCTTTGATCTGATTTTGGAGAGCAGCTACACCAGATTGAGGACCTCCTGGCACACTTCAAGGGGCAGGCCGCCCCTCCTGTCCAGCACCCAACACAGCCACCTTTGGGGCCTTGAAGGTGCAGTGGTGACTGCCCATGGGTGGGGATCTCAGTCCCACTGTAACCATATGGAGGCTCATAGGCTTTGGATTCCCAACCACCCTGCCCATCAAATGTTTTTACCCCCTCAACTGTCATAAACCACCCATGTCTGCTGTCTTGTCTGAAATACCATAGTAGTCCAATTGGCTTGACAACATAGTTCTGTTGTCCTCACCCCTCTCTCTGGGATTTGAGTGTCCAAATTCACCTCCAAATTCTGTACAAATGCACAGCTGTTGCTGTATAAGAAATGGACAGCTATGGACTTTCCGTACACCCATACTGCACATCTCTAGCTATCTTTCATATTGTTTTCCCTCGGTGTGCCCCCTTTTCACCACTTTCCTATCACCCCTTTTTCTTTTCTTTTAAAGGAATTAGAGTGGGCGTAAGCGGCAGTAAGCAAATTTGCACGATGCTAAGTGAAACCAACACAGATTAACCATCTGTACAGTTAACTGTGTGATGGCATCACTTAGCTCCACACAAACCAGTGCAAACCCGCTTACAACTGCTAAAAACTCCTTTAATCATGCTGTTTCCATCAGCCACTGTTCTGCCTAGCAACAAAATAATCAGTGCTGCCAAGTCTCAAACCAAGGGCCCTGTACATCATAGTCAGATCAATGTACCACCACACTATTGGAACTGCAGGGATTGCTGATGCTTTTTCAAACATATCATACAGTAGAGTCATTCAACAGTAGGGAAAAGATTCTGTAGATCAGTCATGTTTTGTATATATACATATATACACATGTATATATGTATGGAGATGCAAATGTAAATATATATATATATATATATATATATATATATATATATATATATATGTGTGTGTGTGTGTATATATATATATATATATATATATATATATATATATATATAAAATATGTACATAATATAAATAGAGATATACATATAAATATATATATATATATATATATATATATATATATAGTCTTATAACATGTAGCATGTAGTCGAGTCATACCTCAGAACCATACCTTCCAGCCTCTTAGTGCATGAAATCTGGCCAAAGGCTCTGCAGATGGGTGGACAATGGGCCAAAACTAGGGACATATTTTAAATATTGCTCTTATAAATCTAGAATGTTGCCAGAGTGACAGGGTTTGTTTTAGCATACATGTTCTGAAAGATGTGAGTTCTGACTGAAACTGAAATGAATGTCATCATTTACTGACAGAAATCCTCACATCATCACAGTGATTTACCACAGAAATGAAAATAATGCTTCTGTGGAACAGGCCAGAAATATGAGCAATAATCCTGGACAGTCTGAACCAGTCTATCCTGTCAACAGATAGGCTCAGAACCCCTTAGTGCAATGAATCTGGACCAAGCCTGACAAAGTGGGGAGAGAAAACCATGAAAATAGGGACATATCTGAAATACCATAGTAGATAAGCTGACACAGTTGTTGTAGTATCACCCTCCTGTCTGTCCTAACATATATTGACTGAAATAGCACAAGTCCAACACTCAATTACTTCTCACTAGTTTGTGACTTAAATCCTCACATCATCCCACTGATGTGTCAGAAATACACAACACGTATGGGGTCAGGCAACAGTACATCCTACAAATATCTGGACATAACATCACATTAGGGAAACTACACTTAGCTGCTAAGCATGTCACCAAGCCATCCAAACTACAGTCAGACTGACACATCACTAACCCAAATCTGCTATGGGGAATTACACATGTTTTTGCAAATATATCAGGCACTACAGGGATGTAATAGCACTGAAAAACAGATACCAATGTGAAAGTTTATACCCACAACCAATTTCACCACAGTCACAGTGACATACTGTTAAGCCAAATGAACACTAGAGTATAAGGAGTGTGGGAACCAAAACATCTCATCATGTTTGCCACTCACACACTACCCCTACATATACTGGCCTAATTCACAGTGTAGTATGACACCTGACCATGGTATGGAACATGTCTCAGTCTGCCCCTACAAACATATACAGCTGCTAGACCACCAGAAACTGGAGAAGCATGCACAGTCAGATAGAAAAGGAGCCACAACACATACATCTTCACCCATCCCTACACAGGCCAGATAACATTGACACACTACACTGCTATACGATCCTGACAGTCTGTTAACAATCGCCAGAAACACACAGACCTCTCATCTGTTCAGAGTCCCACAGAATGTCCAGGCTTTGTCCTCATATATAAGACCTCTTACACATAACATGTCTGGCATTCTGATACATCACTGGGATGGTATCAGGAATGAAGGCACTAAATAATGATATACCCTACCTATCAACCTGTTACTGCATGACATCTGGACAAAGCCTGACATACTTGGGGGACAGAGGTCCAAAAACAGGGGCATATGTGAAATATTGCTGTTATAAACTGAGACAGTTGCTGGTGTAACAGGGTTTTTTGTAACATATTTTTTCTTAGGGATATGAAGTCAGAAACACAAATGGATGATACCATTTACTGACTGCAGTCCCCACTGTATACTACTGATTTTTCAAAGACAAAAGATGCCTGAGGAACACACCAAACATGAGAGTTCAAAATCTGGTCATTCTGCAAATAGTCCTACAGTTGAGAGTTATTTCAACAACATAACACTGTCAGACTTAAAATCACTCAGGAAAGCTATCTCCACACAAACCCTGTTAAACTAGCATTGATTCAACTGTATAGCAGAAATAATTACATTCTGTCCCTATGTCTGAAACATTCTCCCCCAGTTTGTTGGCTGTCTCCAAAGTTTTCATTGTAAGAGGTATTTCCAACTACCCTATGTGATGCTGTTGTTCACACAGATCCATGAAGTCCTCCTCACAGGCAAGGAAAAGGGGCAATGCCCACATGACATACTCAATTATAGGAGTGTGTTGCCATGCCATTGGCTATAGGAATAACCCCACAGCATGCAAATAGCAAGTGGGGGACACCAATTAGTGCATAGGCCATCAGCTGCTCATAAGCATTACCTACAAAATGCAAACTGCTGCCTATGCAAAACAGATGTATATCCTTCATCTGGGAGAGAGAGAGACAGACAGACAAACAAACCAAACAAAACATATTGGAATCCAACCAACCATACTTGGGGAAAAAAGGTATGTCAAACAAGTAAGCATGTAATGTAATGCAGTAGGGGGTATGTAATAATGAGAACTAGGAAGTTCAACAAATATGTCTCAACAAGACTTGCTGTACTGATATATTGCTGATCAGAACCTATGGTCATAGCATCTGGGTCTGTCTGCAGTGACATAGATCACAGCTCAGGCCCCTGAGTCACCCCAGGAAAGGATGGCTCACATATGACTACTACTGGAGTGTGTGTTGAATAATATTGACTGTGACACTGCTAGTCCAGCTGCTGGGATGTCTTAGATATCCATATGTTAATTGTGAATACAACTATGATATACATATTTGTCTCAGAAATGTGAGAGACCTATACAGGTTATTTGTATGGTAAACTACTGTTGCAGATGTGTGTGTTGAACTGCATGTGATATACTGAGCTCATACCATTCAACTGCCCAGTATTATGCACACTGACCATAGGTGTGCCTCATATTTGTAGTCATTTACTCATAAGAGTTGTGTTATGTCTGGCAAATCATTCACAACCTGTGAAGACTGACATTACAACATCTCCCTCTCTTTCTTTTGGCTGTTCCCATTAAGGGGTCACCAGAGTGGATCATCTGTCGCCATTTCTTCCTGTCCTCTGCATCTTGTTCTGTCACACCAACCACCTGCATGTCCTCTATCACCACATCCATACACCTTATCTTAGGCCTTCCTCTTTTCCTCTTACCTGGCAGCTTCACCCTTACCATCCTTTTCCCAATATCCTCAGCATCCCTCCTCGGCACATGTCCAAACCAACATAATCCTGCTACTCTCTGGCTTTGTCTCCAAACCGTCCAACCTGGGCTGACCCTCTAACATACATATTCCTAATCCTGTCCACCCTCATCACACTCAGTGCAAATCTTAACATCTTTAGCTCTGCCACGTCCAGCTCTGACTCCTGCCTTTTTGCCAATGCCCCTGTTTCCAACCCATATAACATAGCTGGTCTCACTACCCTCTTGTAGACCTTACCTCTCCCTCTTAATGGTATTCATCTGTCACAAATCACTCCTGACACTCTTCTCCACCCTCTCCATCCTGCCTGTACTCTCTTCTTCACCTCTCCCCCACACTCGTCATTACTCTGAACTGTTGATCCCAAGTATTTAAACTCATCCACCTTTGCAAACTCTACTCCCTGCATCCTCACCATTCCTCTAGCCTCCCTCCCATTCCCACACATATATTCTGTCTTAGTCCTGCTGACCATCATTCCTCCCCTCTCTAGAGCATATCTCCACCTCTCCATGGTCTCCTCAACCTGTTCCCTACTCTCACTACAGATCACAATGCCATCTCCAAACATCACAGTCAACGGGGACTCCTATCTGATCTTGTCTGTCAACCTGTCCATCACCACTGGAAATAAGAAAGGGCTCAGAGCTAATCCCTGATGTAATCCCACCTCCACCTTAAATGCACCTGTTACTCCCACTGCAGAACTCACCGCTGTCACACTACCCTTGTACATATCCTGTAGCGCTCTTACAGATTCCTCTACACTCCTGACTTCCTCATACAATACCACATCTCCTCTCCAGGCACCCTGTCATATGCTTTCTCTAAGTCCACAAAGACACAACCCAACTCCTTCTGACCTCTTTACTTCTCCACCAACACTCTCAGAGCAAACATTGCATCTGTACTGCTCTTTCCTGGCATGAAACTATACTGCTAATCAATAATCCTCACCTCTCTTCTTAACCTAGCTTCCACTACTTTTTTCCATAACTTCATGCTGTGACTGATTAGTGTTATCCCTCTGTAGTTACTACAGCTCTGCACATCTCCCTTCTTCTTATAATCGGTACCCAGACACTTTTTCTCCACTCCTCATGCATCCTCTCAGTTTCCATGATTCAGAAAAAGTGTAGTGAACCAACCAATAAATCAATCCTGCCAAACGAGCTCCAATGGCTCGAACAGAACAACGTCAGGAAACTCAGCTCAGGAAATCTGCTGAAACACAGTGATATATCCAAAAATGCACTAACAGTCAAGTACCAGCCGATTGATGAAAACACAGGTTTAATTCCACAATACACAGGTATCCACAGGTATCCACAATACACCGGTTTCCACAATACACAGGTTTAGCGCTTTCATCTACACCAGGTAGACTTCTTCAGAACCAATTAACACTAATTACATCAGCTTATTTAAAGCAGTTTTGGCGCCAAAAATTCCATATAATGCATAATAAAAGGTACCTCTCCCTAAAAAGTTAAAAATAGCAATTCTACTTATGTATTTAAAACAAATAAAGCTTGTAATGAACCACTAACCTTAGGAAAATACAAAAGATGTTATGTATGAATAAATATATGAATATGTATAAATAAATAAATAATATAAAATAAATCACTATATACTTATTTATTTATTTATACATATTAAACCTGTGTTTTCATCAATCGGCTGGTACTTGACTGTTGGTGCATTTTTGGATATATCACTGTGTTTCAGCAGATTTCCTGAGCTGAGTTTCCATGATTACATTAAACAATCTGGTTAAAAAGATCACTGCCATTTCTCCTAAATACCTCCATGCTTCCACAGGTATGTCATCTGGACCAACAGCTTTTCCATTCTTAATCCTCTTCATAGTTATCCTTACTTCCTCCTTGCTAATCTGTTGCACTTCCTGATTCACCATACCCACATCATCCAACCTTCTCTCTCTCTCATTTTCTTCATTCAACAGCCCCTCAAAGTACTCTTTTGATCTGCTCAACACACTCTCCTCACTTGTGAGTATGTTTCCTTCATTATCCTTTATCACCCTTATCTGCTGTACATCCTTCCTAGCTGTCCCTCTGTCTAGCCAATTGGTATAGGTCCTATTCTCCATCCTTAGTGTCCAACTTTTCATACAACCCTTCATATACCTCATCCTTAGCCTTTGCCACCTCTCTCTTTGCCATGCACCTCATTTCCTTATACACTTGTCTACTTTCTTTATCTGTCTGACAATCCCACTTCTTCTTCACCAACCTCTTTCTCTGTATACTCCACTGTACTTCCTCATTCCACCACCAGGTCTCCTTGTGCTCCTTCCTCTATCCAGATGTCACACCAAGCACCTTTCTAGTCGTCTCCCTTACTAGCTCTGCTGTAGTTACCCAGATATTTGGTAACTCTTCACTGCCACCCACTGCCTGTCTTAACTCTTCCCTGAACTCAACCTGACAATCACCCTTTTTCAGTTTCTACCATTTGATCCTTGGTGCTGCCCTCACACTCCTCCTCCTATTCTTTTTTTTGTTCAAAAGTTTTTATTAATTTTATCATTATAACAATAATATAACTACATATATCTAAGTAAACATAATGAAATAACAAACTGTGCAATATTTACACTAGGTCTGAGTAGTTTAGATAGTAATTACAAGAGTCAATCTGTGGAAATATTTAAGTAGCACCAAGACAAATATTTCCTTTTTTTCCCATTCTTTCCCTTACATTCAAGTATTATCTGAATCCGTTTTTAAAGTCTCAGTGAGAGATATTCCCCAGGATTCATGAAGCTCGGCGCAAGGCCGGCGTAAGGCCTGCGCCGGCGGTGCATGGAATATCCGGCGCAGTAGCGCCATATACATATTAATGACAACGAACAGCTAACGCGCACTGGTCACAGTAGAGTCAAACGTGACTGCAGTCACGCGTTGGAATTATGACTATAGAACATATAGATGTGCGTGTCACGTAAAGCGTCCATGCTGCAAAGACTGTTACATATATAAAGCTGTAAGTGCTTTCTGCACACGTCCGTCAACGGATCAGACATATGTTACGAATAGTCACAAGTAACGCATAAACACGTAACCACACAGACACTGTAATCTTATATATACGGACTACGGATATGCATGCGGCGTCGCGGCGTAACCTAATCCGGACATGCGAGTGCGTGTGCGCGGTGTGATCCAGTGGAACCAGGGAAGGTTACGGATGTCTCCTCCACACGTTACATTCATAATTGTCAAATATATGCTTAAATAGTACTTATTGATTCCATGCTTTGTTATCGTAATGCTACTATTATACACACTGATATACAATAACCTGATCAACACACTACATTCTAAGGTGCACTCTCACCAATTATCAACTATGTGTCCGGATACTGATTGTATTTACCAATATTGTAGATATATTAACACATTGTTGCCGTATTATTGTTTCCATGAAGTAAGGCATGCAACACTGATATGTATATGTCACGTTATAATCAAGACTTGGAGCACTGTCCACCTAACTATGAGCAGGTTTATTGATTATTTCGCTTTAAACCGACTCTGAAGGAAGTGAATTAGGGCGGCTATGTCATGACATCCGTGCTCCGACTGTGCCCCATGTTAGTAGTTGAGAGAGCTCAGTATCCTTTCACTGTGGAGTCTATCGTATTTGACAGTGTCTGTTTCTGCCGATATATGTTCCATAATGTCGTTTATGAAGATGGGCAGGACGCAGGTTTGCTGTATTTACGCATACTGGCGCGTGGATATAGATAGGCCATGTCATACAAACGATGGGTAGTCAAGCAGACATCCACGACTGGGGAACATACAGCGGCAGTCAATACCACTGGCCAGATGGGGACAGTCAAACACGTTCTACACTTTACAAATGCACATCGATGTCCATTGTAGGACTCCAAAATTCTGACTGTTTTGCCAGTATGCCAAGAACAGCCAATCAGTACAAACCGTGACTATGGCACAGCTAGACATATGCACCACCAGCGTGTTTAAGGTTGATGATACCTGCCCATGACATGCAGGACATATGAACAGAGGTCCCCAGACTGCCGTGTCCATACATGTGCGTCCATATCCCAGTTCCGCATGCGGAAAGGATGTGTCATGCGTGCAGTGGGGGTTGCAGCCCTGGTATCCTGGGTATGCAAAATGGGTCTCGGTGTTGTTTGGCTGATAATCCGTTGTCCCGCCCGTGGGAGGGCTGCGGGTACAGGACGTGCCTTAGTCCCCAGTAAGGATGCAAAGCACCCAGGGTAATGCTAAAGGCATGTGTGAAATGTGTTCAGCCCTACATCAGTGTCCAGTAGGCATTTCCCAAGGATGGACAAACATACGGACAAGATGGCACCCATAATAGCAAGCCTGGTGGAATCACACAGCCGTAGTAGGGCATGACACAGGACATAAAGATGGAAACAGCAGTACATACACCACGTAGACATCCATCCTGCCATGCGAATCCCAGCGTACACAGCAGCGAAGGTGCTATCCAGTATGTGGGGATCACCCGCCTCCACTCTGCGGAACATACCTGCGACCTGTGGAACACATATTAATGGCACACCAACAACGTCAACTAGGAAGGTCATACTATCGCTAAAATATGGAGTTCACACACATAACGACATACTGTCATGAATACATAGGTTCTACATGTACCGGCTGTGTTATACTGACAATACAGTGGCGGATAGTTCACAATGGTACCTGTGAGGATTATGTAAAGCAGTTGCCAACCTGCAGGACTACAGTAACACACTATGGGTAAATTGTGGAAGGACACGGGTTACGTAGCACTACATAATATGGGTAGGCGGACAGACATCCGGGAATGGGGAACATACGGCAGTCAAACCCACTGGCCGAATGGACACAGTCCAACATGTCCTAAACTTTACATATGCACATCGGTGTCCATTGCAGGACCCAAATATTACTCCTTAAGTGAGTGTGAGCAACATAGTGTGAACCGGAAGAGGTGACAGCCGTGACTACGGCACAGGTAGATATATGCACCACAGGTGTCTTCAAGGGTGATGACAGCCGTCCATGAAATGCAGGACATATGAATAGGACTCCCCAGGCTGCTGCATCCATACACGTACTTCCACATCCCATTTCCGCTTTTACATGAAGGGTGTGCAAGGGTACTATCGGCGGTTGCAGACATGGGATCGTGGGTATGCATATATGGGTGTCGGTGTGGATTGGCAGATGATTCATCGTCCGCCCGTGTGCGGGGCGTGGCCATGGCATATCGTTACTCCGCAATACTAATACCGATCATCCACGGAAATGGAGAATGCAGCTGTGAAATGTTGACAGCCCGATACTAGTGTCAGTAGGCAGTTCCATGGATGGACAAGCGTGCGGCCAAGATGGCACCCATAGCTGCAAACCTGGGGAATCCACAGCTGTTGCAAGGCATAACCCAGGGAATACAGATACGTGTACAGTACACACTCCCCATTCAAAGAAAGACCGCTGGGCAGATACCGCGTACACAACACTCCATGTGCCAGCACATCTATGGGGATCACACGCTTCCATACAGTGGAACAGATGGGTCACCTGTGTAAAGATACCAATGGCACAATCTCCGTCTGCTGGGAATGACATAGGATGGTCAAACTATGGCGTTGACACCAAAGAAAGACATCCTTTGGTGAATTAATAGGATTGATGTCAATACACCATGGCAAACACCCAATGAACAGGAAGACTTGCTGGCACCCTATGGCCACAAACCATGTCACATAGGTAGATGGAACAGTCAACATAAACATTTCGGCCCACGACAGGTCGCATATGGTATCCAAAGGTACTTCATAGACATGTATGCACTATCACCCGTTGGCCCCGTGGAGACTTACACATAACATGGAAGTATCCAGGCTTTAAATGTCCACCCTTACACTTCCATTTGTCACTTTCTGTCACGAGCAATGGAGATGTAGCCACAGCATAGAAAGCAGAGACGTACTGCTAACTAAACACACACATGTCAACATCACAGAAAGCATACTATGAACACACGTACATGATATTGTACTATGCAACACAAACAAACGGAAACCTGCAGCAAGAATAGTCCCGTAGTTCGACACAACACAAGTCTTCGTAACATTTGAACAGTTCATTAAAACATGCAACGTTGTTGTTTCACAACGTGTGCAGGAAATATGCTATGTCTAAGAATGTTCACAAACAACAATGTGAGTCTTAACATGATTTTAAATATCACACTGTTGATTGTGAACACTGTAACAATTTGCTTATTCAGTTGTATGGTCGAAAGCAACGGAAACACACACACACACACGGAAGGGACGGGAGATGAACCTACGCCTATTTACATGAACTCAGTACAGTATGAATCATTTACACAACGCGCTACCGAGTTAACTGACGTGAGCGCTGTCAGAGGCATACATGTAGGCTGCTGACGTCACCCGCAAGACAATATTTGGAAATAGCCAAGGCATGTGTTGCGAAGCGTCTAAAAGCATAATCAGTCGCAGAGGCAGCTGGAAACACACACACACACACACGGAAGGGACGGGGGACGAACCTACGACTATCTACATGAACACACTACTGTATGAAGCATTTACAGAGCGCTACCGAAGTTTGCTAAACAGAGCACTGTCACAGGCATACTTGTAGGCTGCTGACATCACCATAAGACAATAGTTGGCAATAGCCAAGGCATGTGTTGCGGCGCGTCTAAAGGCATAATCAGTCGCAGAGGCGGCTGGAAACGCACACACACACACACGGGAAGGGACGGGGGCGAACCTCGACTATCTACATGAACACACTACTGTATGAAGCATTTACAGAACGCTACGAGTTTGCTAAACAGAGCGCTGTCACAGGCATACTTGTAGGCTGCTGACGTCAGCCGCAAGACAATAGTTGGCAATAGCCAAGGCATGTGTTGCGGAGCGTCTAAAAGCATAATCAGTCGCAGAGGCAGCTGGAAACACACACACACACACACACACACACACGGAAGGGACGGGGGACGAACCTACGACTATCTACATGAACACACTACTGTATGAAGCATTTACAGAACGCTACCGAGTTTGCTAAACAGAGCTGTCACAGGCATACTTGTAGGCTGCTGGCGTCAACCGCCAGACAATAGTTGGCAATAGCCAAGGCATGTGTTCGGGCGTCTAAAGCATAATCAGTCGCAGAGGCAGCTGGAAACACACACACACACAGACACAGACACACACACACACACACACACACACACACACACACACACACACACGGAAAGGACGGGGGCGAACCTCGCCTATCTACATGAACACACTACAGTATGAAGCATTTACAGAGCAGCTACGAGTTTACTGAGCAGAGCGCTGTCAGGAGGCATACCTACATGAGTGGTATCATTTGCAAAGGCAATGCGCCCGATCGGTGTTCGGACAGAGTGCGCAGTCCGGTCTGTTACCATCCCAGTCGCCAGACACTAACACGTTAGTGCTGCAGTCGAGAATAACAAGTAACTACTGATCAGTACATCACTGCATACTGGGCATGCTCAGACACTTAGACTTCGGCACAGGGCAGACATGCATACACATATGCGGCGGCATGGGTGGCGTAATGTGGACCGTCGTGTGTCCAGCCACACAACAGAACCTGGCCATGCCACAGACGTGGCCGTTGCGTAGGATAGAGGCATGCACCCAGGGTATTACTGCAGACGGTCGCGGTGTGCAGTGTGTGTGTCTATCTACACAGCTGCCTACTGGGCATGCTCAGACACTTAGAGTCGGCACAGATCAGACATGCATACACAGTGCGGCGGCATGGGTGGCGAATGCGGACCATCCTGTGTGTCCGCCACACAACAGTAACCGGTCATGCCACAGGCGTTGTTGTTGCTGCGGGGAATATGTAGGTGCAATTAACCATGTGTAGGACTGGCCTACAGTTTGTTGCATGCTACAGACAACCCTCCCAAACACAGGATACCTTCACAGATGTCCTGAGGACACTGGTGAGTGGGCATGCTCTCACAACAGCACCGTTTGGGTGACATGAACCACCCATACATAGCCTGGGAACATTACCCATGGCACAACACAGTACGCCAGCAGTCCCAGGTGTTCACACACCTGGCCACTGTTAAACAGCCATGCACCATACATACCAGGGGGGGGGATGTCTGACAGTTCTGCCCATCACGCATGGTGAGGATATGCCCCACACAGGATGTACAGCCCTCAATGGTGATGCAAGACCGTATAGTGGATCCACTGGTCATCCACTCACTGTAACCAACACCAGCATGCGGACCTCAGTGATGACCTCTCCACAGAAAACCACACACATCATATGACCGGTGTGGTACCCTACATGTCCTCCATGCCAATGTTGAACAGAGGCCAGACCGGCAAGCGCCTAACGAATGCCTTCCCCGACCACCCACATGCATGTCTGCAACAGGCAAACATGATGACATCAGGACCTTGTCCACCACAGGTAGGCACATGGTGTGGTGGACCGCAGCCACTGACTACCTGTACATCAACAGTTGGAGCTACTACATGGCAGGGCAATGACAGTACCAGGGAAACCATCACCCATTCATACCTGCGTCACCATACGGCCCAGCATACCAACATCCAGGTCCGCTCGCCGGAGTGATACTACAGAGGGCACATGACACAACCACAGGGCCTTCCTAACTGTGGTAAGGACATGGTTGGGCACACAGACTTGCCTGGAAATGGTCCAGAATGGTACAACAGTCACTGCACCCACAGACATTGTCTGCATACCACAGGACATGTTCCATGCATACATCCCAACAGGGAACATATCCATCCCACCAGAGTGTATCCTCCCAAACATGTCATATGGCCTGGAGTGATCCCATATCTCTATGGCGTTTGACACGTCAGCAATGGGCACCGATGGTTTCCTGGCTGTGTGCTACCCATCCTCTTTGAGGCCCTCGGCCCACACATGCGACCACTGTGTCATGATAGCCTTACTATGGGCTATGTCCCCAATGGATGCCATATGGCAACTGTGGTCCCAGTATGCCAGGGTAGTGCTCTATGGACTGTCAACAGCCACACCCTATCGCTTGACAAGTGTTGTCTGCAAAGCTGTGTGGAGGTCCATACAGGTGGTCATGGTTACAGATCGCGGTATACAGCCACATCCGGAACATACCCACAACTACATAGTCAAGGGTGGATCCTGCCTCCCGAACCTGCTCGTCCAGTCTGGAGTGTTCACCAAGGCCATTGATGGGGATATGTGGGTTTGCACACAGTACCATGACCTGGTGGGAGCGTTCAGAGCACACTACACATGGGACCCATGTAAAGGCTCGCCAGCATACATGTGGGGACATATGTCACCCGATGCTTCTCACACAGGTTGGAGGTCACACCACACAGGGTTGGTGCTGAAGGTGCCTTGTCACACTCATATCTGGACCCAGTGGAGGTCCACAGGGCTCACTCCTGTGCCCCCTGCCATATGGCATCCGACCTTCCAATGTGCATGCAATCATAGGGGGATTGTAGCAGACAAGGTATGCAGATGACTACGGGCCGACATACCCAGCACCCCATGTTACACGAACATCCACCTAGGGCGTCATAGACATGGATGACTGGTGCCAGAGCCATGGCCTGCTACCAAATGCCAGAGAAGGTGCAGCCCTACCCAGTGTGAAGAACATGTTCGTCCCAATGTCACATGTGGGGTATGCGCCATTAAAGATGGTGGACATGTTCAGGGAAATGGCTACCACACCTGTTGGCAACCTCTGTCAACACACACAATGGCAATGTGGGTGTGAAGACATTCCATTGTGGCCTCCTGGTCTGGATGGAATGGCAACCACATCAGGGGTGTTCATTGTACCCCTGTACACATCACACACCAGTGCAATGACTGCGTACAATGGCACATGTGGCCTGTAGCTAACCTGACGCCTGCAGCACTCGGAAGGACCGCAAACGTTCCACAAGACGGGGATGACGGTGCTAGGACATGTGTCACGGTGCCCAAGGGGACACCGGCTGTGGATCTTCACAGCACAGCTGCTCCATGGTGATCTGTGCCTGACATACATGGCCATGTCTGACCTGGGTGACATGGGCACATTCCACCTCCCAGGCCCCATGCGAACACGGGCACAGAAGCGACTGTCAGACACCTCAACCCAAAGATGAGTGGGACGTGCTGGGGAACTGGGTACGGCCAGACACACACTACAACACGGGAGGTGTGCCAGGCCATGTGAAGGAAAGGCCCTGACTGCCTTTGTCCAGGACTGCTAATGGCGTGTGGATGTGTGACTATAGTTATCGCCAGATCAAACTCTGTGTGTCACTGCTAGACCAGGGACTGGGGACTGATGGATATGGCATCCCATCCTGAGGGTGTTAGATGCCACACACAGTCATGCTAGGTCCACACATGTCGAGGGCACATATCCTGTCACGTTCTGTGTGCCTATGTACCTATGTAGGGGTCCATGCGGATGTGGGTAACTGTGCTATGCTGATTTTGCCAGACATGCCTGTGGGTACCCACGACTACCGTGGGGAACTAAGTACAGTGCTCCCAGTAGGCACGTGCAAGTACACCATCAGTATCATACGGGTTAACTGCACCCGACATGGTGCTACACATGTAACCACCACACATACTGTGTACACATATCAATGAATGCTGCACCTGTCCTGCATGGTATGTCTGCTGCATGATGTCCGTGCACAACACACATCACATACACACCTGTCACCAGCCATACACACACCACAACATACACAGCACGTACTATGCGGACACAGGTATCACATACACCTCTCACTATCGTGTCCACCCTGTGCATCATAATATGTCAGCTTAACCGTGCATTGATGGTGTGGCTCACAGTTATCGGCAGAGACTTAATCATATGCACAGGGTGATATGTGTGCCACAGGCATGGGCTGTACCAATGGATGACATCATGTGTGTGTAAGGGCCAGTGCATTGAGTGGGCATGACTATGTAGATTGCATGTGGGTGTGGTGGAGCCCTACAGTTGTGTCTGCTGTGTGTGGGTGTGTGTGTACACAGTTCAGTCATCTGTGATGCCTACACGGGTATGCTTGGCAGCCCTGACTGTACAGTGCAGGTGTTACGGCTCACTGTGTCTGCGGCGAAGTGACCAGCGCCTGCCTGGGGTCGCCGCAGACGCGACCGGGTGGAGGTACAGACTGTCCACTCTCCGATGTCACATGTCCGCTGGAAACGTGCCCACGACGGGGCCATCCAGGGCCACGTCCACGTGGCCTGCTCTGTCCTGGTGTGGATGGTGTGGTAGCAGCTGCAGTGCTACTGCTACCATCACTGTCTGTGTGGGCATGGGAGGTGGCACGCACACGCTGACCTGCAGCAGGTGGTGTTGCTGGCACACGCCCACGTGCCCTATGCCTCACCCCTACCTGGTGTTCCTGCACGGACTGCGCACGCTCAAGGATGGCCAAGCCTCGGTCGATGAGACCAGCCATATCGCCCAATCTCCTATCCAGAACATCGGCAAGATGCTGTTGTGCATTCGCCAATGCCTGGATGCTGTCATTTAGGGTACGGATTGCGGACCTCTGCAGCCTCTGCCCCTCCTGGTTCTGCCCGTTCAAGCGTGCCTGCGCCCGCCATTACAGTCTGGAACATCGTCTGGTTATACCAGCTGCTGCACCTGGACGGCAGGTGTATGTCTAGCGGTGCTCCCCCTACGGGCAGCACCTGCCACATGCCTGCGTGGCACTGCACCAGTCCTTACACTGGCAACATCGTGTGTACCCACACCTTCTGCAGCCACCACACATTCCTGCTCGGGGACAACAGACGCTGACTGACCGTCATCTATGGGCAACGGTGTTGGGGTATGTGTCGGCATCTGAACCGTGTGCAGGGATGAAAGGGACGTATGTGTGATGTTCTCCAGTGGCACAGACTCTGCCTGTGCCTCATGCACGTGCTCATCACCACTAGTATCTGTGGGGACACTAGCATCAGATTGACCGCAGGAGGGCAACGCACCTACAGCACCTGTCAATACAAAGACATACCATCGGTTACAATACAGACACACACACACACACACACACACACACACACACACACACACAGACACACACACACACACACACACACACACACACACACACACACACACACACACACACACACACACACAGCATGCATGTGATTATGCAGGTGGCATGCAGCATTCACACAACACAGACCAGTGAATGCAGACCAGACATTCATAGTGGCAGTATGTACACTGCCCTGGTGGGGACAGTACAACAGGCAGGTGTCATTTAGTAGGCATGCAGTACACACATTCATGGTAGTTTGCATGCATCAGCGTGATACACCGTGTGGCCGCGGGCAAGTTGTGAGTACACATGGCTGCCAACACTATGTAATGTACACCGCAAACATGTGCGGTATCATGTGGACGTGTGAAGATGGTGTCCCACCGCATGCACCACATCACGATGGCTGTCATGGTGCAGTGTTATGTGTACAGTGTACAGATACAATGTATGTGTAACAGTGATGTCTGTGTAGGTACGTTTGCTGTGAGCTGTGTGCATAGCTGTACGGTGTGTGGTGCGGGCTCTGTGCCACTGCACAGTAGCAGGACACAGCTATGTGTCTGTGCGATGCGTGACCTGGACGCATTACATTGCCATGTCTGTAAGCCAGTTCAGCTGCTCAGCAGCACATATATGGTGGACATTGGAGGCACCTGTAGTAGCTGTGGAGAGGAATTTCATGTCACTGGTGTACTACATCAGATGTCCAGGGGTCCACTACATTGATGAACCCACTATGTGTGTACAGGGTGCAATGGTGAGTACCCACTGTGGATGTGCTGTGTGGCAACATGCCTGTAGGTATCAACCATGGCCTTGTCTGTCTGACTCATTGACAATTGTGTGTGGTAGACATTGTGCACACGGCCCTGTGGTGGCCCATGTGACATACACCCATACTAGTGTGACATGTCACATTCTCTACGGATATGCTGACAGTGTGTATGTCTGCTATGTTGTGCATAGGTCATATCATGGTGTGACAATGCTGCAGCCAGACATCCACGTGCATGGGACATGGCATGCGCCATGTCACAACGTGTGCACCCGATGCAGGGGCATGGGTCACATTGGTAACACCTGTGCTCTGGCCAGATCACAGCTCACTCTGTGGTACTGTGTCCATACTGCACTGGCATACCAATGCATACTACACATGCAGCCATTGTGTAACACATACACCATTGTATGCATAGCTGAATGCACGTAACACACCAATTGGTTGTGTGGTGTCATACCACTCTCTGGTAACGGGTGTATCTACTGTACATGGGTGGTGTGTATGTCGGGTGGTGCGAGCTGTATACCGTGACGGGCACACACAGGTGAGCATGTCATGCCTAGACACATGGGGAATATCAATACAGCAGAACATGCGTTTGACTGGCAACAGACTTACCTGCAACAGACCCTTGTCCTTGCGACACGCCAGACGTACCTGTAAAGGCATTACACAAAGGTATACACATTAGCCATTACTATCTCCACGGTCAGCACTGTGCATGACACATCATGCATGTGTGTGGTTGCATGTGCTATGCACATGTCTGCTAACACAACATAGCATACAATGGTTTGCATCTTGTGTGGCCATATACCTGGCATGTATTGCTATATCATGTGTTGTACTATGACACCCACACCGCCGCCGCCTATCATACAAACATGCAACACTGACTTACCATGCAGCTCCAGGCTCATAGCTCGGGAGACACCCACCTCCACGATGGACGCAAGTGGTTCTGCGTGTTGTTCCGTGGGTGTCCCCAGACTGGCCAGGAGCTCCTCCGTAGCTGTGAGTGGGGGCTGTGTTGGTGGCCCACCACCTGTCCCACGTTGTTGCCTGGTGATTGCAGCGGCACGCTGTCTTGCATGCCGGATCAGGTCTGTGCAGTGCCTGCGGATTTGTTGGTAGCTGCGGTTGGTTCCACCCATGCTGTTCACCCTCCTGCACAACTCCTCCCACATCTCCTGCCGTTCTTGTGCCTGCTGTGGCACATGGCTAAACAGGGCGTTGTAGTTACTCTGGAGGTATGGTATGATGACCTCCTCCTCCTGTCGGCTAAATGGTGAAAGCCGGGAACGTGGCATTATCTGGAAGACATAATGATGGTGGCAGGTCACATTCACACTGCTGTGCTGGCATACTGTTGGAAATACATTGCTATGACATGCGACATCTGCACAGTGATCTGTGAAGGGCATCGTGGCGGTGACACAGCCGATGTTGTGGCTTCACACCATTGAGCACTGGGTGTCACATCATATCTGTGTGCCACCCCATCACACTGTGCACGCACCATGTAGATGTTAGCCTGCCATGGACATGTGTACCTGGCTGCACCTATGTCCATATCAGTTGGCATATGTCCCCATGTGACGTCTGTGCTACTGTTCACCTGTACGCTGTGTATATGTCAGTACACATCACGTCTGTGTCCATTGTGAACGTCAGCAGCGGCACTGTACACATACACATGGACACCTGCACATGCATGTGTTGTGCCATGTACTTCCACACAGCACTGTACCGGTGCTGGACAACTTGCCCCAGCTCACCTGTGTTGTATGTGATAGACATGGAGCAATGTGTAACCATGACACATCAGCAGGAAAGGCCATGCATAGCATGTACACACACATTGTGCAGAGCATCACACAGCACCTGTAACATGACAGGGTGCATCGCCACCACATTACTACTGTGTATGGTTGATAGTGAGAGTGCCTTTGTCCATTGCACCATGTGGGACTGTGATAGCTCATGCAGCCTTGCTGGTCATCTCTGCATGATATGGCAGGGTATGCCACATACATGGCAATGGGTGTGACCCACCCAGGGGCTGACGGTATTGGCAGGGTGGCTGTCCATTGCTTTTGTCATAGCTGTGTGAATATGGACATTCAACATGTTTATCACCATGGTGTGGACACTGTCCTCCAGCGAGGTATGCTGTACGCTGCTTGTTGAGGGTGTGTGTGGTGCATGCAGGTATCACACATCCATGCATACACTGTAGCCCTGGCAGGTGCTATGTGCTGGTATGTTGATCGACACAGTGCTGTATGTGTACACACACCGCTATCCCATGCACATGGATATCTGCCTGAACTGATGTGGGTAACACATATGTGTACATACATTGCCGGCTGCCACCCACATGTCTGCTGCTGCACTACACACCACCATCCCTCCCGGTGTGAATGTGGTGTTGGCCTCAGCAGAGGTATCCATGTATGGGGACATGGATGTTCACATAGCAGGCCCACTGATGGTATCGTCGATCTGACCATACACATATGATGCACCCCTCACACATACAACCCATTCATATTGTTGTTCACAATGGTGACACAGCTATATTGCTATGCCGGAGCCATTCACAGACATACATACACAGAGGCATGCACGCCCATCTGTGTCATTGGCCGGACTATTGGTGTGGTTTGGCACCTAACGTGTTTGACTGCAGGTGGCGCAGACCTACTGTGCACATGTCTACATGGTAAGCCTGTTCTACGGTAGGCATCTGTGATGTGCTGTGCACATCTCATACCTGCACATTTGCTTGTTGTCCATCGGTCCACAGGCCAGTGGTGGGACATACAGGGATGTTGCTGAACATATGTACATGCGACCCTGTACAACTGTGACGCTAGCCTCTCAGATGCTCATGTGTCGTGGACGTGAACACCGTACACACCCATGTGGTTGTGGGCCGCCGTCCATACCCATCTCCACCTGTGGGTTGCTATCATCCCACACACTCCTTGTACTGTATGTTCAGGCTATGCAGCTATGTGGGGCTTGTGTGCATACAATACGATACTATGTGCCTTTGCACCCATCACAGACATTGTCACACAGGTACACCGGCAGCCATACACATCGCAGATTGTTGTCAGCATGTCACATGTGGTACACACCTAACACATCTCCTGCGGGACATGGTAATCTGTATGGGCATGTCCAGTAGTGACATACCACAGCTACCCCTACATGACGGCTATGCAGGACATGTCTGTGTACATCTACTGTGACATATACACAAGCAATGCCCCCTACCTACATCACATGGTACTACCTGTGGAGTATGTGTGTCTGCATCCATGCTATGGCCATAGATGACAATTGTACATCTATATGTGCAACATACCTCAGTGGAGGTTGTCATGAGCACATGTTCCATGTGTCAATGCATTGTTTGTGTCTGTTGGGCAGTCATTGTTGTGCATGGTTTACATGGCTGACATAGTGTACTGTGTCTGATTCCAGGTACTTCATTGGGCTACCAGCATTGTACATTTCTACAGCACATTTCAGCCATCATGTAGCCAGCTTAGATGACAGTGGGAGGTGTTCCGCCATGTGCACATATGTCACACGGTACAAGGGTGACCGACACACATTGTCGGGACTGGGTTCTGACTGCTGTGGATGTGTGTACGGTGTTGACAACCATGACTGCACCAGATGGTGTCTTCTGGATGTGTGACATTCACAACAAACACCCACATTCACATAGCAGCACATCGTCCACGACAATTGACATTCCTGCCTGAACACTGTATGCGGTATGTTTGTATGACCACTGCATATATCACTGGTGGCCACCAGCATGGCTGCCTACAACAGCAGTGTGTATCCTGTGCAAACATGGGTTACACCAGTCACACCACACCTGTGCCAGCTGGCCCTGTAGTGGGTGACAGTGCAGTTCCATTCATCATGTAACAGTATACATCGTGCACCAGTATGTTGCAGACATGTGAGCGGCTGTGCTACTCAACATATGCACACATGACACATCACCTGGTACACCGTGTCTGCCTTGCCACCTGCTATTGTGACCACCCTGTGATGACATTATGCGGCCCACATGGGCGTGGACATGTGATGGCTCAATGGTGAATTAACCGTCCAGGTGTGTGTCTAGCCAGGTGTCCAGTAGCCACTGGTCTGCATGCAGGGATAGTCTACATTGGCCTACTCTGTCACTGGGACTGTTGACTATGGTCATACTGTTGTTATGCAGGCATGTGCTGTTTGTCCAGTCTGATAGTCGTGTTGAACCACACTACCGTGGCACACATGGCGTGTGGACATCTGGCTAAGGTGTGCAGCCCACATGTACATCTTCTCATGCTATGCTGCCTGTGCAGCGGTGTCACATGTCTGTCTCTGGCAGGGCTGTCACAGGTAGGCACAGCATGCAGTGATGTGTGACAATGCTTACACCCTCCACTGTGCTGTACACTAGCACTGCACACACAGTACAGCACACATGTCATTTATCTACGGTGCCTGGGACCTGCCTCCATGCCCTACGGCACACCTGCCAGTCCAGATTGTACACAGATCATACCTCCCAGTCACATACCTGGACTGCAACACACACAGGTGGGTGGTTCCCACACCACACCGTGATTTACACACATACTGTATTTTCCCATGACACATTGCATCATAGGTAGTCCATGTTCAGATACCCATGTTTGTGGCCACTACACACATTGTGACACGCGACAGTGCAGACACTGTACACCACAGGTTACATGCCAGTCGGGTTGGCATGCTGTACATTGCACCTGGGACAGTTGCTACTGCTATGTATTGCCAGCAACACGACCTTCCTAGTATGGACTCCCACGTACCCACATGCTTGGCCATGCAGTGCGCATAGCTGGGTGACACATTACCGCGACACATACCATACCTACACTACCCTCAGCATACACCAAACCTCCATGTGTCTGTATGCTAGGCCTACACACCACCCCCCTCTGTTTGCTGAACATCCATGCTTACCATCCCTGCTAGCCACACCCTAAGCACACAACCATAGCAGCATGCATGGTACATACACACTACAGCCGGTATTACTGACATCCACTGACAGAGGTAGTTGAGGGCATGGCACCCGTCCGATGGACAGTCTATGTGCCTATGCCAACAGTGATCACAGTGCACTTCTGCTACATTTACACACTGGTAGGGACCATGCTATTCCACACTGAGACATGGTGGTGCTGGCATTTTCACAGACGCAACAGTGGTATTCCTGTTCCATGCACACGTGCTGTATGGGCACATGTGCAGGCTGTTGCACGGTAGTTTTGTTCACCTGTGTGTTGTGTGTCACTTGACAGTCATGGTGTGTCCTGCTGGTGCATGACATACTCCACAGCTAGCTACCTACACATGACTGCCAGACATTGCAGTGTGGGCCCTCACGCAGTGTGGTGGTATGTCTCTGCTGTTTGACTACATCCACATTCAATGCAGCATACCACGGTCATGCAGGCATTGACGACACAGATGTTGCTGGCATCCTGCCTGCCAATGAGGTACCTACCAACAATACACACTCTCACTCACTACAGGGTTCCAATCCTTGGCTGGACATTGTATTAACCCTGTGGACACATACATAGTACTGGCATGCACATGTTATGTCTGGGAACACAGTCCCAATGTCACCTCCAACCGCCGTAGTTGTTGTATCCCGCCAACCTGGCTGTTACATGTCTCTGCAGCAGCACACGCGTCAGTGACTGCTAGCCCATTCATGTCGTTGTGCACCCTGACCACCACAGTACCACATCTATCACACTACACATGGATGGTACTGCATTGCGGGTATGGGGCTGCATCTCTACACCCATGACTGGGCCATTCAGTATGGCACTGGGCCACATCTTGACATACATGCTTCACACACTCATTGACTACCTGCATGCCTTTCCTGGCACCCTTGTTGGGCTTCTGTGCCACAGCACACCACATCCCATGCTGGCCACCTGTCATATTATTGCATGGGTGGTTGGGGTGGTACAGAGGGTATCACATCAGACATGATCCGCTCTTTGCCCTTCAGCACCATTCCACTTTATGCTATTGACAGTGTACACATCCAGCATCACATCGTACCCTATGTATCGGCATGTTACGCCATGTGCCTTCTGTACAGTTCACACAGTGGTGCAGGCATATCATGCTGACTACAACATTTCAGGGACGTGTGGCATTGCATGTTCCTCAGACATGTGGCCCCTCATGCTCAGTATTTGCATACGTACACTACCTGCTGTCACACAGTACTGTACATGCCTACATGTACCACTTCTACATACCTGGCAGCATTCTAGCTCATCCTACTCATGTTGCTGACACCCATACAGGTGTCAGTGTGGCAGATATATCATGTAGATATCATTGCATCAGTTACATCACACATACTGCATACACATCACCTTTGCATACTGACAGTCATGCGGTGTGTATCACATGGATACTGTCCCTATACAGGCATATCACGTTGTACATGGTTGATGTACACACACATGGCCCACATGGTGCTGTGGTTGCCATATTACACCATAAGCGTGGGTACACATGTGCAGGACTACACATTTCTGGACCGTATGTCTAGCTGATACCTTGGGTGCCCTTGTACCTGTGCCATACACACATGTACCGCGGGCCGTGTTACAATGACACATGTGTGGTGTACCTTACACAATGGATACAACGTTACATGTCTCAGTATAGTCATGCTGTGCTCTCTACCCAGCTCAGACAGTTGACATATGCAAATGACAGTCATGTAACACATCTGTGCTCACCTGCATGCCACTAACACAGGGTGTAATGTACTCTGCCATGGGCCATGTTCTCCACAGTACTGATGCATGTAGTACTCCTACATGGCGTTTGCTGTGGGCAGGGGGGGGAGTAGCAGTCCTGCATGTGTGCACACATGCCACATTGCTCAGCCAGGCGTCTGTGTGACATCCACAGACTGGACACACACCATGCTGTGGGACATAGGTCCTGTGCACATCCCACAGGGGCACACTGTGTCACTAGTCATGTGATAGCTGCCTTGCTGGTGGGTGACACACACCCATGGTACCACCACAGCGGACGTATTGTATAGACATGACAGTTGACATCCAGTTCTGCCGTTCAGTGGACACTACCATGGGGGGGGGTGTCAGTACTGTGTACATTGCACATGTGTTTACACGGCCCTGCTGGACATCATTGTGGCACACATTGCACCTGCTATGGAACGTTTGGACATGGTCACTTGCTGTTACCTCCATTTGGGTACCTATTCTGCTACTACATTGTCCCATATGTGCAGGCCATACATATCTTGTGTATGTATATAACATTAGCCCATCGCTCCATCATGCATGCTATGCCTGTGATACTGTCTATGATTTGTGAACATATCCATCATGCCAGCTTTGCATTACACATAATTGACATAGTCGGCCCTACTGCGTGGGATAGGTGCACGTCGTGCGCACATTCCGTATGACATCGACGGTATATGCCCATGCACATGTGTGCTGTGACACTATACATAAATGTCCTATCCCCTGCTGTGGCACTTCAGTGTTGGATATCCACTGCCAGCATCGTGGGTGGTGGCATTGTTCTGTGTTTGCAACCCCTATGGCAGACCTGGGGTAGGGTTACCACCTGTGCCACTTTGCAAGGGACAGTCCCTCCTTGGGCAGTTGTGTCCTGACAAATTTATCACAAATGGCAAATGTCCTGAGATTGTGGGACATCACTATATCCCATTCTTATGTAAGAGTTGCATAACATACTTATTTATGTATGTACATTCCTAACTGTTACAAGACACACAATAAGCAACTGAACTGCTACAAGACTACACTTTTCTTTATGCAAAGAGTAGAGTTCTAACCTTTGTACTGACCATGGGTATGTGTCCACCTGTAACATCTGAAGTGTGTCCCGACGATTTCCCACTTTGGCCTTTTGAAAGGGTGGCAAGCCGGCCCTGGGGTTATCGCGGGTGTTTACATGTTGTCCCACTGCTGTGCACACGTTGTCCACAGTTGTTGGTATGCTGCGCGTTTTAGCATTACATATCCAACCTTCGCCTCTCTCTGCCTGATGGACAGGTATCTTTACCTACACACACCGTTCACATACTGTACAGATTCGTCATACGTATCGTGCGTTACACACCAGTACATGTCGTGGGTTCGACATACCTTTCCGGCCTTTTGTTTTGAGTTCGTCTCTATTCCCCTGTTTCTCTTTCTCTACTTTGTATGCGTTCGGTATGAACATACGGTTTGAATATCCAGGGAGTCTTCCTTATATTCATCGTCGCCTGATGCATGTGGGTTAATCAGGCCAATAGCTGTTCCTCGGTGTGTACTTATGCACATATCAGCGGTGATCCCCTTCCTTTCGTTCGTTCTGGCCGGCACTAGGCCATGGTTCTTTCCTCGTGTGGCCGTTGGTTATTTGCAATACCTTCGTGAGGATGGTATGTATTGTATCATGTTTGTGTGACTGCATCCGCTATGTGTGTTGTCGGGTACATTTCGCTGTGGTGTTAGCCGTGGATTGTGTGTGTTGGGTATGGTATTGTGTTCGACATGTGGGTCCCGTGTCCTGGCGGCGTCTGTCGATGGCGTTGTGCATTCAAATGTGTTACATGGCTGTTATTTTCCTGTACATAGCGAATGCATGGATGCATGAGCCACTGCTAGTGTTTCCCAGGAGCTTGTTGTGGGTATGCCGCTGTCATTCACTGCCTGTATGTGTTTGCTACGGTTTTAGCTGTTATCCCTTTGATATGTGCAATGGGGTATATCTGCGGATGTGGGTGACAGTGCGGGGTGTGAGTCTTGCATTTATACATACCAGATATGCTTGTGTGTGTGCTCCATCCATGCTTGGGGAGCTGCGGGTTACCTGTGTGTTGTTCCGGGAATGTTTGTTTTGTTGATGTCGTCTGCTGTCGGTATCGCCTGCATGTGTGCTTCCTGCACGTATTCCTCCTTCACATCGGTTATATATCTGCGGATGTTCGTCCGTGCCTACCATCCATTGGCATTTTGTCGCTGATAGTTACGGTGATTGTGGTCCTATACTTGGGCGGACTGTATGCTACCGGTAGCCTCCTATTCGTGTGCCGCTTGCTTACGTCACGGTCGTGGAACACACCGCGGTATTTACCGGACCGTGACTGTTCACGATCGGTGCCGGGATGGCACATTCATATTTTCGCCGTACATGCCTGATGCTGTGTAACGTTGCCGACGGACCGTGTGGAGTGTACGTTATGGCCGCCATACCTACGGTCGTGGTTTGTACATCGTCCTTTGCATCTCCTGTTTGCTATGGCCCTGTGGTACACTTTGGGACATTTGCGCTTTGCATCATTTTACGTCGCCACGTGCATAGCCACTGAGGAGATGTCAGTACTACTTTGTGGGTACTGCTGTACATACGCCTATGGTTCCTGTACTGTATGCCTACGCCTGTTATTACACTCCGGCTGTGACATGTCACCTTCATACACAGTTTACACTGGCACACACATTACACACACACAGCGGAACACACGACAACCTCACCTCACACATACACATATTGCCGCCATGGCTGTCAACCTTCTATTTCGGGAGTGGGAACACACACAGTAGTAATGTGAAACACATGGGCATAATGTGGAACACATAGTAATGGCATAGTGACAACTTCAGCTAAGTAGGTCATAGGTTGATTATGATATGCTGATTTACTTACAGTGAAGAACCTTTACTGACTTACTATGAGTACATTCTATTTACCAGGATGTCATTTATATACATTCCTAACAATGGTTGTTTGAGAGACATTTTCAATGTGGAACTTGGAGGAACTGTGAGGAACATGCACTGTTTTACACCCCAGATGAGGTACGTTCCTCATAATGTCGTACACTTCACTGGTATGCTTTCCGCTTTCGCACCGACGGTTGAACACAATACCTACGTTGGCTGCATCGCCGGTGGTGGCGTGTATCTCCGCACTCATGTCCTATGGATATGACACGCACATATGTAGGGTTGCCACCTTTTCAAATGGCCAAAGTGGGACATTTTTAGTAGGTACGTCAGATTTTGCATGCCAACACATACCCACGGCCAGTACAAAGGACAGCGATTCACTTTTTTGACGGAATACAAAGCTGTAGCATTACAGTTGCTTATTCTGTTTATTATCATATTTAGATGTTTCTTCTACAAAATAACTGTTTTCTGCAACTAATAAAGTAATTATGGGAAATGGTTTTGTCCTACAATCTCAGGACATTTGCCATTTTGTCAATGTTTTGCAGGACACAACTGCCCAAAGGTGGACTGTCCCTCTGGCGTGGGACAGGTGGTGACCCTACACATATCCGTTACTGTACCGTGGACGGTGACCATCCCGACACGCGGATATGTATTGCTGCAGGTTAACATTTCCATGGCTGGCGTTACCTGCCCTGCCCACCCTCCAGGATGATCGGGTTGTTGGTCACTATGTTTAATATGTGGTGATTTCGTCTTACTTATCTGTGAACTTGCATCCCTGGGTTCCATGTTACCCTGTTGTCCTTTCTATCTGTGTATGCGTACATATATTTCTACATGTGTACTGATATGTATTTCCGTATCTGTGTATGCACATGCGTACATGTGTGGTCGACTTGCAGCGATAGTGGCAGCATATGGCTACGCCGTGTGCTGTTGAACCGGCGTGCGTTGAGGTGTTGGCGTTCCATGCTCTGCTGGCTATTGGGTGTGCAGTGTTTGGCGGTGCCTTTGTTGGATTCACATACGTCCGCACATACGGTACACATTACGGGCGGACATGTTTGTGTGGCGTCCATTTTACTGTGTGTGCAGGTCAGGAGGTGTCAGTCCATGGGGCCTACACTGTCAAAGTATGTGCTATCGTTCCCTCTTTGCCAGGGCGTAGGCATATTGGGTGCGCCTCTGTCTACCTACTGGGGCTGGCTCAGTGTGTCCGTGGCGCCGCCGCCCTGTGCCTGTGCTTGCCCTGGCAGTTGTGGCGGGCTTGGTGGCCTCCGGCATTATGTCCCTGCAGCAGCTGTTTCCGCAGAATCATATTGTGTAGCATACAACATACTATGAATATGTGGGCACTTGTGCCTGGAGAGTACTGCAAGGCTCCACGGATGTATCCAAGCACCGGAACCGTGATTTCAGGATCGAACACACGCTCTATGATTATTCTCGTTTGTGCGTGTGCCTCATTATGGCGTTCTTGCATGTGTGTGTGTGCATTTCTGATGGGTGTCATCAACCACGGCTCCAGTGCGTAGCCAGCATCCCCCACAAGGTGACCTTGTGTGATGTCCCCACTGGCGAATACCTGATACAGCTGTGAGGCATGCCAGATATGGGAGTCGTGGTAGCTTCCAGGGCTGCCAGCACACACATCCATGATAATGCCCTGCGCATTGCACACGACCTGGCAATTGATGGAGGGTTATCCCTTGCGGATTATGTAGCGTCTACCCTGCTTCCCAGGTGGTGACTTGATTTCTATGTGCGTACAGTCTATCGCACCCAGGACCTCCGGGTATTGTGCCACACGGTGGAAGCGGCGCATATTGCTAGCCAACTCCTCCTGAGATGTGGGGAACTTTATGTGCTCATGGGCATGTGGTAACATGGCATCCAGGAACTGGTGTAGTACCCTGGATGCTGATGCCTGTGAGATGCCCATTATGTCCCCGGTGGGCCTTTGAAAGGTACCTGTAGCCAGTATTCGCAAGCTCACACGTACCTTTGTGTCCACTGGGATGGGCTCCCCTCTGTTGTCTCTTGTTCTCAGGCGCGGCCGGCACAGCTCCACTATTTGCTGTAACGTGTCCCTGTCCACCCTGTAGCGCTCTACTATCTCCAGGTCTCGCAGCCCCTGGTAGGTCACCCTTGGTCTGAACACTCTCCTTCTCCTGTGAGGCCTACGGTAGTTGTCGGCACCACCCTCCGCAACTCCGTCTGTCTCTGCCACATACCTATGCATCACGGCCACGGCGGCACCCAGCATATACATGTTAAAAGTTCCCGTCTGTTTACACCCTACGGTGCGGCGTTTGGGAAATCGCGCTGTGTGTTGTGCGCATTCACATTTATTACTGTTGTGCTGTATACCCGGTGATGTCATTGGGTGTGTCTGTGCGGCCCTATCCATGGATTATTTCCGTGGTTTTACGCTTGCAGCTGCAACGGTACTGCCTGTAGTGTTACATTACAGTTGCCTGCATTGCCTTCGCCTGGCATCTTACATTACTGCATCCTGCAGGCACATGGCATATGATGCATTTTATCTGCGGCCGCAGTTATGCTACCTCTGTACTTGGCTGTGCTATTTCAGTTCTTTGCTCTTTGCATTTCTACTACATCCCCTATTATCTTTGCTCTCATATGCCTCCCCTTTCCCGTTCTGCAGGAGTCTGCATGCAGACTTATCAGCTGCCGGCGTTTGCCCTTCCTGCATTGATTGGTGTTAATTGCTCATTACGGATACATTTACACTGCTTCCGCATTTCCTCGTATTCTCCGCATTACCTTCCTATATCCCTGGTTGTTGCCGGTGAGGCCGTCACATGACTGGTTTCGGGAACGTAGTCATCCTCGTGCACATGCATTTGTACGCGCATTCTGTACTGTCAGCGCATCTATTTCCTAACACGCCAGTCATGATGCTGTAATGTGCATTGTACAGCCCAGATTTGCTGTCCTCCAATATCCTTCCTCCTACAGTGGCACACCCTGTGTGGTTGACATGTATCTCGTGTAGGCCACTCCTCGGTGTAGTACCGCTCGCCGTTGCTCCATCCTTACGCTGGCGCGTTTTTGCGATTCACTATTATCTGCCTCATTTGCATGGAATTGACTACTAATACCTGGTTACGGCGCGGACACCGCCTCCACTCCTTGACAACCATTGCGCTGGGGTTGCAGCTTTACATACATACTATGGTGTGTGGTGGCTGTGCAGCTGATTTGTGTTCTAATGCTCTTTTCGGACATTATCATATTATTTCATTGCTTTACAACTTCTGTGCACACATCCCGGGGGTCTGCTGTTCTTTCTACGACGTGCCATTTATGTCGTTTTTACATTTTGTGCATATTTTCTTTGGACATTCTCGGTGCCTTTCCACATTGGCATATTGCACCTATATGATACCTGACTTTGACAGCCTTCCGTTACTCCTCCGGTATGTTTGGGTAAATGTAAACCGTTTTTTTTGGTTTACATTGCCGTGCCCTTACGCTACGCCTGCGCCACTTCGTGGATCGCTATTTGCCCTCATTTGCATGGTGCAATACCGCACACAGTGTGTTTTGCATACCTACGCCGGGGGCGGGGACGGTCCGGCGCACGCCGGTAGTGCACGTGGAATTCATTCATACCTGAATCGCTAAGCAGCCATATTTGGCGTTATAACGCCGACGCTATGCTGGCGCCTGGCGCAAGGTTCATGAATCCCGGGGAATAATTATTAATTTCTAGTTTTTCATTAACATTTAACAGGATTAAATATTTTGTTAATTCAAATGTATTTGTGAATGTAGTTTGAAGAAATTTACTTTTTTCTTCCCAGTATTTTTTTATTTTTGTGCAATCATATAACATATGTATCCAATTTGCTTCACATTTTTGTAAACATCTCCAGTATGTAACCTTTTTGCTAGAGTTAAATATGGCTCATTTATTGGGGGTAAGAAATGATCTATGCAAGAATTTCCACATGTAGACCTTCCAAAATTGTGAATTGGAAGTTAATTTAATGGAATACAATAAGTTGGTTTTACTTTCCATTGATAAACTTATTGTATGCCCTTTAGTGATAAATTTCCATTAGTTCTGATGAGTTGTAACTTTATAGTTTATTAAGATTTTGTATAATTTTGAAGTTATATTTGTCCAGTTATAGTTGTTATATATAACTTCAAACATGAGTTTTGTTAGTTTGGGTCTTATTTTAAACAAGGAATTATTAATTAATCTACATAAATCTTGCGCATGTGATATTACACTTTGAAGTATTAGCCAGTCATTAGCTGAAATGTCATACGTATTAAATAAATGTTGAGTATCTAGTACTTTCTGATTGTTTATACAATGTTGTCAACATATAAAGTTTTTTATTTCCCAATTGGTAAAAATATTTTTATGTATTTTGTTAATGAAATTTGTTGTGAGATTGAATGGAATTAATAATTCTATCCATAATTTTATATCTGTATTGATGTTAATAAATCTTCTAAAGGAGTTATATAGTTTATATAGTTTAGATTGGTAGGTTTTGATATATTATATTGTATATTAACACATAGAATATGCCATAGCTTATTATTTTGATCATTCAACATGAGAGTTTTGGTTATATTATTTTCATTTGAAAATATAGTAGTATGAAGAGTTTTCCAATTGGAAGAATAACTTGGCTCTATCCAGTTTATAATTGTTCTGAAAGTAAAGGGTTTGATGTATGTCTCTAGAGCTGGGAAATTAATCCCTCCTTTTTCCAAGGTCTGATATGATACGTATAAGCTATTCTGTTTCTATTAGGATACCAGAGGCATTTTAACAGGATTGTATTTATTTCTTTTAGAGTTTGTTTGTTTGGTGACATAGGAATAGCTTGAGCTATATATATTATTTTTGGAAGTAGTATCATTTTTATTAGTTGTAGTCTATCCTCAAATTTCAGGTATATTGTATTCCATTTTGCTATGTGTGCTTTTATGATGGTTATGATATTTCCATAGTTTGTAGTTAAGGTTTTTTCTAGGTTTTCACATAGTGTGATTCCTAATTTATTTATAGTGGTGACTTATTTACCAATTATATGATTTGGATTTGACATTGTCATTTCTTTTGTTCAGTATCATATAATTAGATTTTGTTTTATTAAAGTGTAGACCTGAGATTGAATAGAATTTTTCAACTTGCATGTCTAATTCTTTTAGGGAATCTTTTGAAACAGATAAGGTAAGAAGTACATCATCTGCAAATAACGTAATTTTGGAGCTAAATTAACCATAAATATCTGTGCCTTTTATTTTTGAGTTACAACATACAGAAGATGCAAATAATTCCATAGCTAAAGCAAATAAAATAGGGGACATTGGACAACCCTGTTTTGTGGCTTTAGTTATTGCTATAGCTTCTGAAGTAAATGGCCCATGTTTTACATATGCAAGATTATCTTTATATATTTTTTATCAATGAAATAACGGTGGTGGGAAATTCATAAAGTTCTAATGCTTAAAGAGATAATCCCAATTTAATGTATCAAATACATTTTCAATATCTAGTGTGACTATAAGAGCTTCTTGTTTATCTCTGTTTAGTATGTTTATAAGAGCTAATATTATTTGGATGTTATCATAAGTACGTCTATTATAAATGAAAGCTGTTTGATCTTCATTTATGATGTGACTCAAGGATTTTTTAATTCTATTTACTAATATGGCCATAAAAATTTTATAATCATTATTAAGTAATGAAATTGGCTTATAAGAGTTGTATTGTTTGGAGTCTTTATTTTCCTTTATTATTGGTGTAACTAGTGAGTATCTGCATGAGGGGGGTTATATTTTGTATTTGTACTTCAATTAGAGTTTTATGCAATATTAATATTACTGAGGTTGGAAAAATTTATATAATTAATTTATTATTCCAGCAATTCCTGGTGTTTTATTGCATTTACTTTCCTTAATTTTTTTCAATAACTTCTTTGTGAGAAATTTGTTTTTAAATATCAAGTTTTAACTTTTCTGGTATTTTTTTCATTTTAGGAAAGTTTGCTTCTATATTTAAACAGCCGATGTGTGCTTCACCTATTATGTATTGTTCAGTATAGTGAAATTTAAAGGCATCTATAATGTCAAGTATATCTGATACTTTTTTATTCTTTCTCCCCTTATGTATAATGTTTATGATGTTATTCTGTCTGGTTTGTCTTTTAATTCTCATTGCTAGGTTGTGCATATGTTTAGGTGATGCAGAGTATGAATTTAGTTTTAATTTCTCTATTGCCAGATTAGTCTTATGATTTAGAATTTCATTGTATTTTTATTTAGTTCCTCTATTTCCTTTTTATTGTTGGATGAATGTATTGACTCCTTGTTATTAATTTTTGTAATTTGTTCTTGAATATTATGTAATTCAGATTCCCATTCTTTTGCTTTGTTTTTGAACCAAGTCAGAATTTTGCCACATATGTAAGCTTTCATTGTATCCCATATTATTGCAGTGTTCATTTCCTCAGTATAGTTTGTATCTACGTAGAATTGTAGTTCAGAATCTAACCATGGTTTAAACTCTTTAAGTTTTGTGATGTAGGCCGCTATCCTTGTCATATATGTTAAGTTCTTAAAGTCTACTTGTAATTTAAGAATAAGTGAGTTATGATCTGATAAAGGACAGGGGATTATTGAGAAGTTATTTATTTTCATATTTAGTTCTTGAGATATAAAAATGTTGTCTGTTCTAGTTTGGGTATTAAAGCTATGATCCTGGTAGGAACATAACAATGAGTTACTCTCTTTGTATCCACATGTATCAATTAAGTTTAGATTTTAAGTCCATTTTTTAAGTATTTTAGCTGTAGAAGTAAAATGAAGAACTATTTTGTCAGTAGTCTCAGAATTATCCAGAATACAATTAAAATCTCCACCTATCATTACATTTCCTTTATATACTTTATTAATGAGGTCTATATGTTTTTAACTTTCCCCTGCTTCTATGTCAGGAAACCAATATAAGTTTACTAGTGTCCATATTCTGTTGTTGAATTTCACTATAACTATAGTTATAAGTCCTTCTTTGTCTTCATAATTATAAATGATTTTGGGTTTAGTAATATTTTTCTTCCATACTATTATTACTCCTCTGTTTTTTATATGAAGAATGAGATAATATTACATATTCATTTAGAGTCCATATGAATTTATCATCTGTTTTAAAATGAGATTCTTGAAGAAATATCACTTGTGCTTTGTTTAATTTTAAGTATCTTAGTAAGTTTGATCTTTTCCTAGGATTGTTCAAACCACTGATATTTAGTGAAAGTAATGTTAATTCCATGTTACTTGTTTGTGTTTGTATTTACTTGTATTTGAATCATTTTCAGATTTCTCTTATAGTCCTGAGATAGAATAAAGTTGTTATATATTCTATATATTCTAATCAGATTTATTTTTTCTTTTAAAAAAAACATGAGTTAAGTGCATATTCAGGCCAATAAAAAGTAGAAAAGCAGATTTTGAAGTTAAAATTATGTAACTAAGTAATCAAGTATTTCAAAATACCCTTCAACAAACATGGAGTGTAATACACTCCTAATCTGATAGACAAGATTTGTTCTGTTAGATTATATTCTATGCCTAACCACAAGGATGAAAAAAGCAAGATATACCCTTCTTTCGGGCTCCATTTGTTATCTCTGAAGATGTTGATTTATGTCAAAAATATCAATGCTAGTTTAATTATTAATTGAAACTAGAGTTAACTAGAACCTAATTATGTACATTTCTTATAATTTATAGTTTGTGATATTTCTCTCCAAAGTAAAAGATATTCCTAGAGTGTAGAAATCTATGCATTTATTCTAATTGTGTTTAATAATTATGTAAATTGTATTTGTCAATGAATATAAGTCTGGAATATATAATATATTTGGTTTCTGAATAATCACATTACTATATGAAGTTATGATTAAGGCAATTTAAGAATAATTCAATGAAAAATAGACAGTAATATAATAGCTTTTTCAGTTAGTCCACTGTTTCACTTGCTATGCTGATATTTCTTTTTATAACAAAGAATAACAAGAAAATAAAGAATGAAAGAGTAACATCAATGTATTTACAATTATTGATATGCATATAATTTCAAATTCACAAGTTGTATAACACTATAACTGTATTAAAAAAATAACTACCAGCTTTTTATAAATTGTACATTTTATATATAAGTATGTTTGAGTTTTTCTTTTGCTTATGTGTATTACACATCAATAAATCAACTATCAGCTATTTATATTGCAGAATAAAGGATAGACTTACAGGAACAAGTTTCTTCCAAGTAAACACTTTCAATTGCTAGAACACTTAGATGAATTAATCATTGGTAAAAAAATCATCTTCAGTAATTAGTAATAATCACTTTTGAAAATTTATTTGAAGTATCAACATTCATAAGATGCTGAATAATGTTATCAGAGCTGTATAACGTTTATTCTGCATATGGATTTCCAAATAAATTCTACATTTCACTAATAGAATTTGTTAAATCAGATAATGTGTGAATACTTAGATTATTCATCTTTTTTATGATATTGTTACACTATAAAATTGGTCATGTCTGAATCAGTGAACTGAAACAGTGCAGGTTTTTTAAATATGCAATGGACAATTATATATTGATTAATGTCTTGTTGTTTCATAGCTCTAACTATCAAATATTGCATGAACTGATACAAAATTCTTCTGTCTTTTTTCTTGTACAAGTAATCTCCTCTAGTATGCAATACACCATATGTGTAACCATTGTTTTGTACGCTTGTGAGTATTATATATTCACAGTTCAACAGAGCTAAACATGGGTTGATAATCTTGTATTACTTATTATGAAAAGGGATACATAACTCAGTCCTGAATAACCAAACACAGTTTCACAAAAATTAGATTCATAATAGTATATGACTGTGTCCTACATTTTAAACTGTGTATATAAAACATATCAGATATTACATTTTTGATTAATGAAAATATTCAATGTATCTCTTATTACAGTTTAGCCATCTTGTGGGCTTCATAATATAAGTTGTTACCAAACTTAGTATGTGTTCCATAGTTTGCCGATTTGCTCTACGTAATGAATAGAAAAGGTTGAAAGATATGATGTCCCATACATGCATCCATATAGCTTATAGAGATTAAAAATCTGCTTCAGTGGCATAGTGAGTATGGCTTATACTCTATTCAAAACTTTGATAAGTCTGTCTCAATTAACAATAACAAAACTTGGTGGTTGTATTATACATTTATGCTACTAGTAGAGTGAGAAACTTTGTTCTCGATAAATATCTTATTACAGAAAGTAATTGAATACAATATACAAAACAGCAAATACATATTCTTTCATCTCTGTTTCTTTTTAAGCATATGTTTCTAAAATGACTAAATCAAAGTTTCTATTTGTACTGTATTAATATAATATAACAACAGTGTTAAACAAACTAATTATTGGACAATTTTAAAGTACTGTCCTATATACAAACACTTATCTATTAATGCAAATTTTTTACATGTTTATATATCTCTTGTGACTTTTTATTACCTCTATTAGTTTATTTGGACTGCAAAACACTAGCAGTCTTTTATGAACAAAGTCAGTTTCTGAGCAGCTATGAATATGACTGTAGTGTACTTAAAATTCAGCCTTTCACTGCTTAAATTAGTATTCATATAGGTTATGTGAGCTTTTTAGACATTAATACAGTTTTTGCTTCATCTTGATTCAATATAACTTTAGGGATAGTACTGTGCATGGTAGCATCTTAATACAATGTAACTTTATTTGTAGCTTTGTGCATAACAACTACATTCAAAAAGCAATGGAAATGCATCTTCATGTTGTCCTGATTTACAGAATATCATTTGCCATGGTTACATCTTAATTTCAAATATTTAACTTAGAAAGACAGGTTATTTTGATCAAAATTTGTATTAAATGGTTTTAGGATGATCTACATATGCAAATCATTGTAAAACAGCATATAGCAATACAATAAAAATGTTTAACACCATATGGGAATACAATAGAGAAATGTATAAAAGGCGATATTGTAGTTGAGGGCCTCACCAGATGCGCAGTAGCAAGCCACTCCCAAAACCCACCCCCGTGATATGTCATTCATGAATATGCATTCCGTCCGAATGTGCAACCGAAGAAAAAGTGCACTTGACATTGTAATATGACAGTAAATATAACAGTAAACTGAAGTAAATTACCGGTATGCGTGAACGACATTTAAATAAAAACACTTTCTCGACCTTGGGTATTTCAGTTTCTTAGAGGACTGCCAACTACTAAATTATGGATTTGATACAACGTAATAGCTTCTTATTTAAACTAAAGTGGTTCCGTTGTCACAGTGCTTTTAATAGTCAAACAGTCACCAAAATCTCATTATTTATTTACTTATTTATCTGGTATTTCTTTAGCGGAATGGTCCAACTGGTGTGGAGGGGAGCAGAAAGTGACCATTTTCAATGGAGTACTCATCTGAAATACGTTTGCCTTAGATCTGACAAGCAACATCTGTCACAGCAACATACAGCTCTGTAGAAAACATAAATCATAGATCTTGAGACATACTTATACAAATGCTAATAATAAGTGTCAAAAATTTGCCAGAAAGGTAGTTGTTATAGCGCCAAGGTGGAAATGACCTTTTGGAAAAGAAACATGCATACTGCAAAGACGCTGCTCTAATCCAGCTAATAAACCAACGTTGCAGAAAGTGCGAGACAGAAATAGTAAAAACCATTATGTTATGATAAACATTTGATAAGGCAGATTCAGTTACACCTTTGGTAATAATATCTAATAAACGCAGCCCTTTAAGGAGATGCAACTTATGCACAACAATGCAAACTTGACAATTGCAGCATAACACAATGTTCATAGGATATAGTGAATCACAGAACAAAATCTCCTTTAAACACTCCCGCCGTGAGAAACACAGAAATTAACAGGTGCGGCTACCGAGATGGCAAGTTTAATTGACCTAAAATGTTAAGAAATATAGAATTTATTGCCACTTGTCGAAAACCCCAAGTAATATGCAGACCGGGTTGTCACAAAATTTGCGACCATCCCACTTCTGTAAACGAACTGGTGAGGCCCTCAACTACAATATCGCCGTATAAAATGTAGAATACATAACAAAAGTGTTTGAATTGTTGATCATTTAGCAAAAAAAAAAAAAAGAAAAGAAAGTGACCATATGGCAAAAGATGAATGTCCTGTTTCAGAACAGAACCATTGTGAACTTTACTTCTCTCTGTGTAAATGAAACTAATAGCAGATTCAAGGAGTAGATAAAAATACATATTTAAATTATATTTCTGTGATTATTACAGTCTCTCTTATATATATATATATATATATATATATATATATATATATATATATATATATATGTTGATATTTTTAATAAAATAGTATTCAGAATTTTGGCTAGACATGTTTTTCTAGCAGTAGAAAAGCCACCTTTTAACATTCCTTTTCATTAAGGAAAGATGTCTTGCTTTCCTTGACAAATGCATTACGAAACCTTTGGTAGTCAGAAATGCTTTTGTTTTTTTCCCCTTTTATTACTGAGATCGTCTTTTAGGAGGTAACAATTAAATTAAGTACTACTGGCATCTTAAATTAGATAAATAAGCTTTCTCAACACATTAATACAACGCTTACATTTGTGGGAGCATTTACAATGTTATGACATTGCTATAGTAACCAGAAGAGCTTCCAGTTTTGGAGCTAAACTATCATTTCCATTTCTGTGCATTCAGTGTTCAAAAATTCACTTATTAATTGAGGCTGTTACCTCACGACTGTAGCGGGAAATAAAGGACTATCGAGCTGCTTAAGGTAAGGCTATGTTTAACCAGCCTGTGCAGCTTTTCTCTTTTCTGTGTGATATAATGCTAATCGCAAATCCAGATACCTCATTTCAGGATTCTAAAATCTTAAAATAGCTAAACCGCTCACTACAACATTCATGAGGATTTGTATATTCCAAAAGCATTTAACTCTCATACCTCCTGACCCACAATAAACGTTCAGTGAACATCATCAAAACCCACACGAATTTATAAATTGTACAACAAAGCGTGTGTTAACAAGCATTTCTTTCTGTTTCACTCCAAAAAAAAATATATATATATATATATATATATATTTATATATATATATATATATATATATACACAAATATATATATATATATCTATATATATCTATATATATATATATATATATATATACACACACACACACACACATACACACACACACACGCTTGCACAAACACACACACACATATATATATATATATATATATATATATATATATATATATATATATATATATATATATATATAAAATACACCCTTTTTTCTTTTATGTTTATAACTGCCTCTATATTTTTATACAGCCCATACAGTTACTATCATTATTTCAAGAAAGTTATTACCTTGAAAACTATGCTTTTCTCTTTATATGTAAATATTCCGATTTTACCAAGCGGTATAAGTTAAGTGTCTTTACTAGAAATGCATTTTGAAATTAATGATTTTAGCATGTGTTAATAAGTCTATATTTATACAATGTTTTAATATCACATAATTATATGTAATAATGAAATGAGGAAAGTGTTGCTTTTATATTATTAAATATATATTCCTAGTGATATTGGACTAAAATAATATATAAATAGTTTGTGACATATGTATATAAAGTTGTCAAGGTACATATTAAATAACTAAGGTTACCTTTTGTATGATGTAAGTAGTTGTTGAAGCTGAAATACTTCTTTTCATTTGGAAAAATTACTAGTAAAGTTTTGATATCTGAGGAACATTATTAATTCTTTGATGTTTACCATTGCATAATTCTAATGTATTAATGAAATATTATTTATTATGTATTAATGAAATATAATAGTTCAGATGCTCCCTTCTAAAACTAATAACTTATTTGATGCAAAATATACTTACTGTTACAAACAATATATTAAGTGTCATGCAACAAGTATCTTTATGTATCTGGCTGCTAGTAGGTATTAAATAAAGTAGGACATTGAAAAGAAAATGAAATTAAATAAACATACTTTTTGCTCTCTTGAAGTTTAACTCATATTTTAGTTGATTCTTTGAGAGAGTTAGGTACAGTTATGTTTTTGAGTTCAGTTTTTTGTTTCTTCTTCTTCACATCAATCCAAGTATTCCTTTTGGGAGATCTTTTCAGGGATGTGGATGCTGACCATTCTATTTCTTCCAGTATTTTAATTATGTTGTTGGTCTTGATGAAAGAAGATGCTTTTTCGAAATTGTTAAAAGTTCTCATATCATTTGCCTGAAATATTCTGTTTTTTGCAGGATAGGCAAGTTGTGCTTTTATTCTATTTTATTTAAGAAGTTTCACTAGTGCCCATGTTTTTTTCCTTATTCCAGTACCCTGGTAGAATAGTCATTATCAAATCTTATTTGATTTTGTTTATAGGTCAGTGGGCTTTTTCTCCAAGCTGATTTAAGTATACTTTCTTTGTCCAGAAATGATAAAAAATTTATTACATTAGATCTTGGAGGAGCAGTTGGTGAGGAAGGTATTGGTTTACCTACAGCTCTGTGCACCCACGCTATTACACTGGATAAGCCTTCTTTTAAATCTAATATTTCAGGTAGCCAATTTAAAACAGAATAATATCCTAACCTTTAATTTTCTCTGGGAGTCCGAAGATTCTTATATTTGTTCTCCTTACTCTATTCTCCAGTCAACTATTTTGTTGATCCAGTTGTTCTGTTGTAGAAGGAATTCAATGTGGCTTTCTTCCTCTTTAAGTCTCCCATCTATGTCACATAATGAGATTTCAATCTCAGATATTTTAGTTTGTTGTTGTAGCATCTTAATACAATGTAACTTTATTTGTAGCTTTGTGCATAACAACTACATTCAAAAAGCAATGGAAATGCATCTTCATGTTGTCCTGATTTACAGAATATCATTTGCCATGGTTACATCTTAATTTCAAATATTTAACTTAGAAAGACAGGTTATTTTGATCAAAATTTGTATTAAATGGTTTTAGGATGATCTACATATGCAAATCATTGTAAAACAGCATATAGCAATACAATAAAAATGTTTAACACCATATGGGAATACAATAGAGAAATGTATAAAAGGCGATATTGTAGTTGAGGGCCTCACCAGATGCGCAGTAGCAAGCCACTCCCAAAACCCACCCCCGTGATATGTCATTCATGAATATGCATTCCGTCCGAATGTGCAACCGAAGAAAAAGTGCACTTGACATTGTAATATGACAGTAAATATAACAGTAAACTGAAGTAAATTACCGGTATGCGTGAACGACATTTAAATAAAAACACTTTCTCGACCTTGGGTATTTCAGTTTCTTAGAGGACTGCCAACTACTAAATTATGGATATGATACAATGTAATAGCATCTTATTTAAACTAAAGCAGTTCCGTTGTTACAGTGCTTTTAATAGTCAAACAGTCACCAAAATCTCATTATTTATTTACTTATTTATCTGGTATTTCTTTAGCGGAATGGTCCAACTGGTGTGGAGGGGAGCAGAAAGTGACCATTTTCAATGGAGTACTCATCTGAAATACGTTTGCCTTAGATCTGACAAGCAACATCTGTCACAGCAACATACAGCTCTGTAGAAAACATAAATCATAGATCTTGAGACATACTTATACAAATGCTAATAATAAGTGTCAAAAATTTGCCAGAAAGGTAGTTGTTATAGCGCCAAGGTGGAAATGACCTTTTGGAAAAGAAACATGCATACTGCAAAGACGCTGCTCTAATCCAGCTAATAAACCAACGTTGCAGAAAGTGCGAGACAGAAATAGTAAAAACCATTATGTTATGATAAACATTTGATAAGGCAGATTCAGTTACACCTTTGGTAATAATATCTAATAAACGCAGCCCTTTAAGGAGATGCAACTTATGCACAACAATGCAAACTTGACAATTGCAGCATAACACAATGTTCATAGGATATAGTGAATCACAGAACAAAATCTCCTTTAAACACTCCCGCCGTGAGAAACACAGAAATTAACAGGTGCGGCTACCGAGATGGCAAGTTTAATTGACCTAAAATGTTAAGAAATATAGAATTTATTGCCACTTGTCGAAAACCCCAAGTAATATGCAGACCGGGTTGTCACAAAATTTGCGACACGCCCACTTCTGCGCGAAACGAACTGGTGAGGCCCTCAACTACAATATCGCCGTATAAAATGTAGAATACATAACAAAAGTGTTTGAATTGTTGATCATTTAGCAAAAAAAAAAAAAAGAAAAGAAAGTGACCATATGGCAAAAGATGAATGTCCTGTTTCAGAACAGAACCATTGTGAACTTTACTTCTATCTGTGTCGTAAACTAATAGCAGATTCAAGGAGTAGATAAAAATACATATTTAAATTATATTTCTGTGATTATTACAGTCTCTCTTATATATATATATATATATATATATATATATATATATATATATATATGTTGATATTTTTAATAAAATAGTATTCAGAATTTTGGCTAGACATGTTTTTCTAGCAGTAGAAAAGCCACCTTTTAACATTCCTTTTCATTAAGGAAAGATGTCTTGCTTTCCTTGACAAATGCATTACGAAACCTTTGGTAGTCAGAAATGCTTTTGTTTTTTTCCCCTTTTATTACTGAGATCGTCTTTTAGGAGGTAACAATTAAATTAAGTACTACTGGCATCTTAAATTAGATAAATAAGCTTTCTCAACACATTAATACAACGCTTACATTTGTGGGAGCATTTACAATGTTATGACATTGCTATAGTAACCAGAAGAGCTTCCAGTTTTGGAGCTAAACTATCATTTCCATTTCTGTGCATTCAGTGTTCAAAAATTCACTTATTAATTGAGGCTGTTACCTCACGACTGTAGCGGGAAATAAAGGACTATCGAGCTGCTTAAGGTAAGGCTATGTTTAACCAGCCTGTGCAGCTTTTCTCTTTTCTGTGTGATATACGTTAATCGCAAATCCAGATACCTCATTTCAGGATTCTAAAATCTTAAAATAGCTAAACCGCTCACTACAACATTCATGAGGATTTGTATATTCCAAAAGCATTTAACTCTCATACCTCCTGACCCACAATAAACGTTCAGTGAACATCATCAAAACCCACACGAATTTATAAATTGTACAACAAAGCGTGTGTTAACAAGCATTTCTTTCTGTTTCACTCCAAAAAAAAAAAATATATATATATATATATATATTTATATATATATATATATATATATATACACAAATATATATATATATATCTATATATATCTATATATATATATATATATATACACACACACACACACACACACATACACACACACACGCGCACGCACGCACACAAACACACACACACACGCATATATATATATATATATATATATATATATATATATATATATATATATATATATATATATATATATAAAATACACCCTTTTTTCTTTTATGTTTGTAACTGCCTCTATATTTTTATACAGCCCATACAGTTACTATCATTATTTCAAGAAAGTTATTACCTTGAAAACTATGCTTTTCTCTTTATATGTAAATATTCGATTTTACCAAGCGGTATAAGTTAAGTGTCTTTACTAGAAATGCATTTTGAAATTAATGATTTTAGCATGTGTTAATAAGTCTATATTTATACAATGTTTTAATATCACATAATTATATGTAATAATGAAATGAGGAAAGTGTTGCTTTTATATTATTAAATATATATTCCTAGTGATATTGGACTAAAATAATATATAAATAGTTTGTGACATATGTATATAAAGTTGTCAAGGTACATATTAAATAACTAAGGTTACCTTTTGTATGATGTAAGTAGTTGTTGAAGCTGAAATACTTCTTTTCATTTGGAAAAATTACTAGTAAAGTTTTGATATCTGAGGAACATTATTAATTCTTTGATGTTTACCATTGCATAATTCTAATGTATTAATGAAATATTATTTATTATGTATTAATGAAATATAATAGTTCAGATGCTCCCTTCTAAAACTAATAACTTATTTGATGCAAAATATACTTACTGTTACAAACAATATATTAAGTGTCATGCAACAAGTATCTTTATGTATCTGGCTGCTAGTAGGTATTAAATAAAGTAGGACATTGAAAAGAAAATGAAATTAAATAAACATACTTTTTGCTCTCTTGAAGTTTAACTCATATTTTAGTTGATTCTTTGAGAGAGTTAGGTACAGTTATGTTTTTGAGTTCAGTTTTTTGTTTCTTCTTCTTCACATCAATCCAAGTATTCCTTTTGGGAGATCTTTTCAGGGATGTGGATGCTGACCATTCTATTTCTTCCAGTATTTTAATTATGTTGTTGGTCTTGATGAAAGAAGATGCTTTTTCGAAATTGTTAAAAGTTCTCATATCATTTGCCTGAAATATTCTGTTTTTTGCAGGATAGGCAAGTTGTGCTTTTATTCTATTTTATTTAAGAAGTTTCACTAGTGCCCATGTTTTTTTCCTTATTCCAGTACCCTGGTAGAATAGTCATTATCAAATCTTATTTGATTTTGTTTATAGGTCAGTGGGCTTTTTCTCCAAGCTGATTTAAGTATACTTTCTTTGTCCAGAAATGATAAAAAATTTATTACATTAGATCTTGGAGGAGCAGTTGGTGAGGAAGGTATTGGTTTACCTACAGCTCTGTGCACCCACGCTATTACACTGGATAAGCCTTCTTTTAAATCTAATATTTCAGGTAGCCAATTTAAAAACAGAATAATATCCTAACCTTTAATTTTCTCTGGGAGTCCGAAGATTCTTATATTTGTTCTCCTTACTCTATTCTCCAGTCAACTATTTTGTTGATCCAGTTGTTCTGTTGTAGAAGGAATTCAATGTGGCTTTCTTCCTCTTTAAGTCTCCCATCTATGTCACATAATGAGATTTCAATGTCAGATATTTTAGTTTGTTGTTGTAGTATTTCTTTTGGGTGGCCACAGTGGTGCAGTGGTTAGCATTGCTGCCTCACAGCAAGCGGTTCTCCGGTTTGATCCTTGGCTGGGGTGCCTTCTGTGTGGAGTCTGCATGTCCTCCCTGTGGTCGTGTGGGTTTCCTCTGGGTGCTCCGGTTTCCTCCCACATCCCAAAAACATGCTGTAGGTGGATTGGACACTCTAAACTGGCCCTAGGCATGAGTGTGTGCGTATGTGTGCCTTCTGTGGAAGGTTGGGCACTGGGCTGGCAACTCAGCACTGTAAAACTCCACTGCCAATCATGTGCAGACAGGTGATCCGCTGTGGCGACCCCTAACCGGGAAAAGCCAGAAGAAGAAGTTGTAGTATTTCTTTGAGAACATCAGTTTGTTTTTGACAACTTTCTTTAAGGTTTTCTAGACTGTCCTTGAATTTATCCATTTTCGGAGATAGTGCTTAAAGAGTAGTTGACATCGGCAATATTGTAGTTGTGGGCCGCACCAGTTTGTTTTGAGCAGAAGTGGGCGTGTCGCAAATTGAGTGACAAGTCTGCATATTACTTGGGGTTTTCCTTTTTCAATCTAGTTTCTGAATGGGAATTCTTTGAGTTGCTCATGTCCACACTGTTGTAGAAATTTCCAGTTAATTTTGACAGGAAAATTCCAATGAAATTTCTTCAAAGTTGGTATATAGATAGTTTAAAAAGTTCATTAATAGGTTTCTGTTATTTTGGTTTGATGTTGTTGATAATATTCCTGTATTTTAATATAATATTGTGCTGCTCCAAAAAGATGCTGCTATCAGTTAGCCATCTAGGCTCTGCCCCCCTCCTCTTCTTGTTCACCAACGGCATCCCACAGACCAACATTCCATGCTGACTAACTACATGTTCCCCTGTCACCACTTTACAGTCTCCAGTCTCCTTCAGACAGGCCCTCCTGCATAGGAGATAATCCACCTGTGTGCATCTTCCTCCATTTTTGTATGTCACCCTATGCTCCTCTGTCTTGTTAAAATATATATTCACCACAGCCATGTCCATCTTTTTTGAAAACTCCATTACCATCTTATCTCCTGCATTCCTTTGCTTAACACCATACCTATGCATCACTTCCACATTCCCTCTGTTCCCTTCACCAGCATGCCTATTGAAATCTGCTCCAATCAACACTCTTTCACTCTTGGGTACAGTCATCACCACTTCATCCAACTCACTCCAAAGTTTTTCTGTGTCATCCATCGCACATGCAACTAGCAGAGCATATGCTCTAACAACAGTCATCATTACACCATAAATTTCCACCTTCATAAGCATCACTCTATCCCACACTCTTTTCCCCTCCAAAAACATTCTTGGCATACTGTTCCTTCAGGATAACCCCTACACCATTTCTCCTCGCAGCCACACCATGATAGAACTATTTGGACCTGACTCTGATACACCTAGCCTTACCCCCCTTCCATCTGGTCTCTTGCACACACAATACACCAACTAACCTTCTGTCCATCACATCAGCTAGCTCTGTTCCCATACCAGTCATACTGCCAACATTAAAAGTTCCTACCCTCACTACCACACTCCTAGCCTTTCTCATCTCTTCCTGCCATATGAGCGTTGGACATCCTCCAGGGTATGTTTGTGAATGCAAAGGCTACTGTGCTATCACATGACTTAAGTGTGTTACAGCAATATTAAGAAAGTGTCCCTAATTTTGGCCCATCACCTCCCCATGTATGTGTGGCATCCTCCAGATGTCCTGCTTTAACAGGTTGACAGGAATGAATGAGCAGCAAGAGTGTAAATACAGTGTGCCATACTGACATAGACCAGAATTGTATATCAGGTATTACCTGTGCACATGTATGTATGAGTAGGTGTACCTGGCTGCCTCATAACAACAGACATGGGATGCAAAATGTCAGGTAAATAACCTGTATATGTTGTACACATGTAATCTTTCTACATCTACTGGTTGTTGCATTGCTCTGACACAGACATGGGTAATAGAATAAGCATGATTATCAGGTTGAAACTGGAGAGGTGTCCAACTGTGTTATGACCCTGTGTCCATGCCTACTACAAACAGGTATATGACCACCTACACAGCTGTATGGACTCAACAATACTTTACTTGTAAAACCTGTCTCCACCAAAATATAGTAATCCCCTTTGCTGGACAGCAGCAATACACAAACCACATAATTGGTCGCTATATTGGCTGTACAGGGCAAAGTAGGAGCTGGCACCAACTTGGCAGCAAGTTAGACTTTGTCGGAATGAACATATAAGGTCATAGGTGGATTACTGTAAAGCTAACTATGAGTACAAATTGGACACATCCACCAAAGGCAATCACGAGGCCATCTTCACATATGTCTGCAATCTCAGAGTCAACAACCCAACCCACCCTGTAATGGTGGTCAATCACACCACATACACACACACCATAGCTATAGCCAACCTGCTGCAGACAGGTTTAGGGCAATCATCACCCCCCCCGGCTCACCATCAGTATAGGTGGATATGCACAGCACCCGCACCCCTCCCCTCATCATCAGGGAGCAGCTGCATACTGCCTAATCAAAGTCAACAAAAGCAAGTCTCCATGGCACCTGATAACATTCCTGTCTGCATCCTACATGAACTCAGGCACATGCTTCCAGCTCCATTACAAACTGTATGCAAGCAAAGCCTGAGCACCATTGACATCCCATCTGCAAGGAAGGTGGCCACGGTCATCCCTCTATAAAAACGCGAATGATGAATGGTGGTTTATGCAATGTACTGGCCCTCATTGGGGAGAAAATGACACATCAGGACCAGGAGTGCAATGCAGGTTCATACTGTGCTGATAGATGATAGGGGTATTATGTGGTCACAAGTGGTGGCTAATGATAGGCATTACTGATGTTCTGACTCTGTAAATAACTCTGGGCAATGTCTGAGGTCCTGTGATGTGTTTCCCTGATGTTCTTCGTCTTCCATTGCTGCAGTCCTTACTATTGGGTATAGTCCGCATCCAGTCGGCCCGAATACCAGAGTATAAGGCGCATGACCCGTCATATCCTCAGTCTTTTGCAGCGTTGTCCGATGCAGAAGCAATTTTGCAGTGCAGGTTGGCGTTCTGAAATATTTCTTTCAGACCGAATCAGAGTTGGCTAGGGAACATTTTTTTTCTTGCCTCAGTATTTAACGGATGTCAGAAAAAGTGAATAACTGTATTTCTTGTGGGAAACAAATACCTCATAGGGATTACCATACATTGTGTATACCTTGTTTAGGGCCTGAGCACGACGTTGTTGGTTGCAGCTCTTGTGCTAGGTTTAACAACCGCACTATTAAGAGGAGGTTAGACTGTGCCAGATTAGTGTTTGGGAAGCGTTGCAATTATAAAATGCCGTCGGATGCTCCAAGAAGCGCGGGGACAAAGCCTAGGGTTGATGAACCGGCAGTCCCAGACGGTTCTTTAGATGGCTCAGTGGAGCCAGAGGTTTTGCCAGGAGTTTCTATAGAGTCTCAGGCAGAAACTTTACTGTTACAGGATGTTCCCTCTCAGGAGGCAGGCCAGGCTGAGGGGGCTTCTCAGGTAACTATTCTTCCCTCTCTTCCCAACGTAGTTAGAGCCTCTCCTTCTGTTGCCAAAACTTCTTTTAGAGGTAGGCCAACTTCAGCTTCAGTAGGGGCTTCTCCTAGCCTTTCAGGTTCTGTACCTAAGAAACATATGCTTAAAATGGCAGAAGATTTGATTACTATGATTAGAGGTTCTATGGGCCCTCCTGATAAGAGGCCTAGAGTGGAACCAGAGTTTGACAGTTTTGAACAGGGTTCCGGGGCTTCTGAATCTTCTGCGGAAGATTTGCAGGAGTATCCTCATTATTCTGATTCTGATGTGGATGATGCCACTCCTTGGCTTCTCCTCCTGAGGATTTTTCATTTTCAGAGACTCTGCATTCCATGAGGGAGCACTTTAAATGGGAAGGCCAGGATTACTCTGATTCAGGAAGAGGCTTAGGGAATTCTTGTTTTACCCCAGCATAGGCCCTTAGCTATACGCCTGTGTTGAATGTGGTGGAAGATGTTTTGCAGAGGCTTCCCTGAACCCTGATTCTTTGCCTCCTGCTCCTGTTAAACCTGATAGGTACTATAGGGTGCCCGAAGCTCATAAGTATTTGTTTAAGAGTCCTAGGGCGGACCCAGAAACTGTTTCTCAGGGGCCTAAAGGTGTTAAGGCCTCTGTGGTTAAGAATCCTGTTCCCACTGACAAAGAGGCATAAGAAAGTGTATACTTCTTCCACTCTAGCCATGAGGCGTTGAATTGTCAGTTTCATATGCTGAAATATCAAAATTATCTCCTTTCACAATTGAAATCTAAGGTGGATGCTTTGGCGGAAGGTATTGATTGTAAAGACTTGCTGGATTTAGTTTATGTGTCTGAACAAGTGGGCAAGCATTCTTTGCAATGTGGTTTTGATGCTGTGCAGGCCTCCTCGAGGGTGGCTGCCACTAGTTCTGTTCTTCGCAGGCATGCCTGGTTGAGGATCAAAATTTGGCTGAGCATGTTAAGACAAGGATTTTGGATGCTCCTTTACAGTCTGATGTGTTGTTTGGTTCACCTGTGGAAGCAGTTTTGAAGAAAATGGAGGACAAAGCTAAGTCTATGCAAACTGTTAAAGATTTTTGCAGGTACAGCCACAGTTTAGTAGAAATTGGCCTGCTAAGGGGTGGACATATCCTGCTTATGATTCCCAGTCTAGGGGTAGGTCTAGACGTGGTAGGGGCAGGGCTCAAGGTTCTTTTAGGCCTAGAACAGGCAGTTCACCTGCTCAGACTTCTGGTGACGGCCGGGGTCAGTCAAACAGACCCAATGACCTGCCTTTTCAACTGCCAGTAGATTCTCGTCTGGCAGCTCCTTTGGAAGGACAACTGTCTCTTTTCAAAGGAAATTGGGATTTAATTACTCAAGACAGCTGGGTGTTGGACATCATTCTACCAGTCCCTGTGTCAAAAAGGGGCCTAGGATTTTATTCTCACATGTTCCTAGTACCAGAGAAGGGGAACACGTGGAGACTGCTTTTGGATTTATCTCTCCTCAACACTTATCTGGACATTCCCAAGTTCAAGATGTTGACGTTACAACAGCTTTTACCTGCTGGGCAAAGATCACTGGATGGTAACTTTAGATCTCAAGGAAGCTTACCTTCATGTGCATATCAGGCTAAGTTACAGGAAGTATCTGCGGTTTCAGGCTGGAGATTCTCATTATCGGTTCTCTGCATTGCCCTTTGGCTTATCTACTGCGCCCAGAGTATTCACAAAGGTTCTGGCTCCAGTGATAGCTTACTTAAGGACTTCAAATCTATCCTTGATTCTGGCTCAAGGAAAGGAAGACCTTCTACAGCATCTGGAATATCTTATAGCAGTGCTAAGATGCCTAGGGTATTCTGTGAACGAAATAAAGTCCAGTCTAGTACCCTCTCAAGACATGTGCTTTCTGGGTGTGAGACTGAATACAGCAGCCCAGATGGCCTTTGGACAAACAAAAGAGTCTGTCACTTTACTTCCATCAACTATCTCATCAGTCCGTGCTGACTGCAGAGACAGTCCTTCAAGCATTAGGGTTCATGGCATCTTGTATTCTGGTGCTTCCCAATGCCAAACTGCATATGAGGAAGTTACAATGGTATCTCAAAATGTATGGACACAGCACTGCCAGGATTTAGACACTGTCATTCAAATAATACCTTGCCTTCAAAGAGTATTTTTGTGGTGGGCTCAGGAATGTCACCTAAACAAGGGACTCTCTGTGACCGGCAGTCAGATTTTACCGACAGATGCCTCAGACATTGCTTGGGGAGCTCATCTAAATGTAAAGTGGATACAAGACAAGTGGCCTGCCAGACTACAGCATCTACATATCAACATAAAGGAGATGTTAGCAGTCCAGTTCGCATTTCTGGCTTTCAAGGAGTTACTTCTTTCAGGGCAGGTGTTGATTCTAACAGACAACACAACTGTCATGTGGTACTTCAACAAACAAGGGGGAACACATTCTTATCCTCTATGCAGGCATGCAATGATTTTATTGGAGACTGCGCTTGCACCTAACTCTTCAGGCAAGGTTTCTGCTAGGAGCACAGAACTCCTTCGCAGATGTGTTAAGCAGACAAATCATGGATCCCCACAAGTGGAAACTGGATCTTCATGTATTTCAGAAATTGACAGTGTCATGGGGAACTCCAGACATAGATCTGTTCGCTTCTCCACTAAACCACCAGCTGCCACAGTTTTGCACAAAGGGGTTTCATCACACAGCTTGGAAAGTGGATGCTCTGTCTTTCAGTTGGACAAACCTTCATCTGTATGCCTTTCCACCTCTGCCTCTTCTTCCAAAGGTACTGTTAAAGGTCAGACAGGACAGGCCAAGGATGATTTTGATAGCTCCAGATTGGCCTCGGCAACACTGGTGCCCTCTACTACGGAGTCTGATAAAGAAGCCTCCATGGCCTTAACCTTTGATTCCACGTCTGTTATCCCAGCAGGACGGTCATCTGCTCAATGTCAAGCTTCACTCTCTTCCTCTGGCGGCCTGGCATATTCTGTGTTGAAACACAGCAGGTCTCAACTTCCTCAACAAGTTTTAAATGTGATTATGGAAGCTAGAAGACCTAGTACAAGGAAAGTGTACGCAGCAAAATGGAAGAGATTTCTATTTTGGAGTAAAGCAAAGAATTTGGAGATTTCTGAGCCTAATTTGAGTATGGCTCTTCAATATCTTACTGAGTTACTGGACAAGGGTCTGTCCTTCTCTTCCATCAAGATTCATGCTGCAGCAATCTCAGCTCACTATGATTGTGACCCACCTTTGTTTTCGCATCCCTTGTTCAAGCAGTTTCTTAGAGGGGCTAAGAATATAAGACCCCACGTAGAGCTCCTACTCCTGCTTGGGATCTCAATTTTGTGTTGGAAAAGCTTACTCTACAACCTTTTGAGCCTGCGGCTACTGCTGAATTGAAATATTTGTCATGGAAGACTGCTTTTTTGTTGGCTATTACTTCTGCAAGAAGGGTGTCTGAGTTGCAGGCCCTTATGGCAGTCGAGCCCTTTTTGATTTTCCATAAGGATAGGGTATCATTACGTACTAATCCTTCCTTTATGCCTAAGGTGGTTTCTAGTGTGGCTTTAAACCAAACTATTCATTTGCCTACCTTTTATGCAGACCCCCAAAATAAAGGGAAAAGATTTTGCATACTTTAGATGTACACAGGCAATTGCGTTATTACTTAAGCAGGACTAAGGATTTTAGGCAGTCTCAGCAGTTGTTTGTTTCTTTTGCTTTGAGTTAGGGCAAGCCTGTGTCAAAACAAACTATTTCTAGGTGGATTGGCTTTTGCATTGCATTTTGTTATTCCCATCATGGCAAGGAGGTTCCAGCTGGGATTAGGCCTCATTCCACTAGGGCTACTGCCACTTCAACAGCATTTCTACGGGGTGGCAACTAAGGATATTTTGGAAGCAGCTACTTGGAGTTCAGTGCATACTTTCTCTAAGCATTATCACCTTCCTATCTACTCTAAGTCTAGGGCTGGTTTTGCCACAGCTGTTTTGCAAGGCATGTTGTCAGCTCCTGCTTCTTTATGATTTGCCAGCCTCCCTTACCTCTGCTTTGGGATTCTACCCAATAGTAAGGACTGCAGCAATGGAAGGCGCAGAACACAGTACAGTTTTGTACCTACCATAAATCTAGATGTTCGTGGATTCCATTGCTGCAGTCCAATCCTCCCTCCTTCCCTCTGTGTTTAGGGGTGGTTGTGTAGGTGATTTACCTGCTTATATTTTTGTATATATTGTTCATGTTTTGGTGCAGGTATTTTGGGCCTTGTCTTTTTAGGGTCTTCTGACATCTGGGGCAAGAAAAGACTGAGGATATGACGCCGGTCATGCGCATTAGTACCCTGACGTACTGACGTCAGTCTAATGCGCCCTGACCGACGTCAGCCTTATACTCTGGTATTCGGGCCGACTGGATGCGGACTATACCCAATAGTAAGGACTGCAGCAATGGAATCCTCGAACATCTACATTTATGGTAGGTACAAAACTGTACTTTTATGTCTTCCAGGATGCATACAGTATCAGCCAGCATACACTGCAGAGGAGAATGCAGCTATCACTGATGCAATAATACAGTACCATGCAGTTCTGTTTGGCCAGAGCCGACAAAAATCTGCGGAAGCGGACTGCCCTGTGGGACAACCTTGTCCACAGAGTGAACAAATTGGGCCACCATGGCCACACATATGATCAGGTCAGGCATTAGGCAACTGACCTGATACATCATGCCCGGCAAAGGGCTGCTGCTGTGGCCAGGACCGTACTGCTACAGGTGGAGGTCCAGCCACCCAGGCTCCACTTATGGCAACAGAGGAACTCCTTGCCAACCTTGGGGCAGCCCCCACACAACAGCCAACACATGAAACACAAGTCATGAAGGTGGGTGGCACCCAGACGAGGAGCGTCCAAATAAGGCCACAGTGCACAACAATTTAATCATGTAGTAGTCATACTGTCTTCTATAGAGTATCTAGATGCATATGTCAGTTCAAACTGCATTTGTGGGTGGGGTTTAGTAATGCACACAAGTGCAAATCTATGGTGAGGGACAGCAGATTGTGTACTATCATAGCTTCTACTGTACCTGTGCAGAAACATAGCATTCATCTAGTACCATGCCTCTCAACCTGGAAACATCAAAAATATGGACAAGGCCCATGAAAAATAGGTACAAATCTGTACACTGATTAACGTAACATTTGCATACATAATTACATAATCCCACCTACTCCAATGGGATTGTGGGATACCAACTTTCAAACACAAACTGAAGAACAGACAACCAAAATATGGCACCAGAGTCCCCCTGCAGCCATTCCAGTGTCCCATTACTTGACTATTTTGCCTCGTTTACCATAAACACTAATGTGTGCATACTGCTTTACTTCTACAATGATTATTTGGATTTTAATTTTACATTTTATAGTACAATCCACAAAGACTAATAGATACCCGTTAAACAAAGCAATACTGTCTTACAATGAAAACAGACTTGGCATTAAAACTTCTCTGCCCTTGAAACTCACATTCTTTGAAACAGCATTGAAACCCACACCACCTCCAAAGAAAATGCATCTGTCCAGTGGTGGATAAAGATTATCTTTCGGCTCTTTTCAAATCATAGGCCCCTTGGTTTGCACACAAAAAAAGAAACATACATGTGTTCTTTGATGCACCTTCCTCACTTTATTAAATTATATTCCTTGTATAATACAGCACACTTGTTAGACTTAAGTTAGAGTGCATTTTACATTTTTTTATTTGAACATTTTTCCAGTAGGCAATGAAACAAAATGCATGAACCAATAATGACAAAACTGCCCAATTTAGAACATTTCCATCATAAAAGTCTACTTACACACACACACACACACACACACACACACACACACACATATATATATATATATATATATATATATATATATATATATATATAAAAAACAAAACAAATAAGGTAGGACCACCAAAGCTATAAAATCCAGTTTATTCCAAGAATAAAACCAAAGGGATAAATGCTTTCACGTGGAGTAACCATGCTTCATCAGATCTCAAAATACAAAGTCAAGCACTCAGTTTAAATAACAAAGCTAAATGATAATTAAAATCAATTGACATCAAGTTAAAAACATGAGTACATCAATTAAACAATTACAAAGCTTCTGCAAAAAACTCACTTAAAAGGCCATGCCTCTAGACCAGGCTTAATGCTTACATAGCTATTCAAGCCTGGATAAACATGTGCATGTAACCTAAAAATCCATTTTAATTCAACAGATTCAAGATGATTATTAGCATTACCCCCTCTTGGATTATTAAATACCAGTTGCAACACCTTAAAACTAAAGCTGTGTGTATTAAACTCAACAGTGTGTTTGGCCAAAGCATTCTGTGTATTAAGATTCCTAATGTCATAAAGATGGTTATAAATCTTGTCTCTCAGCCTTCTAGATGTTTTGCCAACATAAAAACATTCACAACAGTTACAGTTGGCAAGATATGCTAGCTTACTGCTATCACAGATAGCATGAAATCTGGGAAGAAATTTAAAATCCAGAATAGGATGAAAAAAAGTTGTGTTACATTTATCGCTCTGCACATATTGCAGTGTCTGCAAGGAAAAGTGTCAAAACTTGTCTTGCTGGATACGCTGCCTCACATCTTTACATAACAGTTGTTTTAAATTTAAATTATTCTTATATATGAAACTTGGTGCTTCTCCAACAATATCAACAGCAATGGGATTTATGGTCAAGATGTGCCAATTCCGTCTAATAATTTCTAACATGACTGCATTATCATTGGCATATTTTGTTATAAAACTAAGTTTCCTACCCCTGAAATGTCTGGTATACCTGGGATAATTCAATGAATATGGAAACCCAATTTTCGATGAATATACAGAGCTGTTCACAGTTGGATTCATATCCTCAAACACATCCTTCTTGGCACTATCCAATACCATCCAAGTATAATCCCTATCTGCAAACAATTGCTCTAAAGAATTAAGTTCATCATTCAACATAGTTTACTCTCTACAAATCCTCTTCATTCTGTGATATTGCCCCTTCACTATATTAGGGAATATACTGCTAAATTCTAGCAGCTTATTTTTCCAGCATGGTTTATGAAATAAACCAGTGCTAAGAACCCAAGAGCCATCTCTATGTACAGTAACATGTAGGAAGTCTACCCTTTGTATGGATGATGTCATGGTAAACTTCAAGAAATCAGTCGTGGACTGTAGGTATTTAATGAAGTCCTGCAAACAAGAAGGCTCACCTTTCCGGAACAGAAAACTATCATCCACAAAATTTTGATATTAAAGGACGTGTGGAAAATAAGTACAATTAAAGACATGCATATTCTCCCAATAATGTACTACTAAATTTGCATAGGAGTTCACACATGGGGTGCCCATAGCAACACCCCATTGCTGCAAATATATGTTGTTGTCAAACATTAACACATTATAGGAGAGAACCATTTCCAGTAATGTGCAAATTAAAGTAATCTCATCATTACTCAAAGAGTGCATACTATTTAGAATTTCTCTAAAGGCATCCAAACCATATTCATTAGGTATAAAGGTGAAAAGACTTTTTACATCAAGTGTAACCAATAAACATTCATGAGAGGGAGAATCATTATTGTATATATCAATATCATTTAAAAACTGAGTGGTATCTTTTAAGATAGTTGGTATTTGCTTCACTATCGGTCCTAGTTTTTACTCTATATAAATAGACATGGTCTCAGTTAACCATCCACCTCCTGCAACTATAGGTCTCATAGGGGGGTGGATGTACAAGCTTATGTACCTTTGGTAAACCCTTAATACAGGAGATAAGTGGATGTTCTCTGTGTAGGTAACAATATAAGCTGTAGTCTATTTGTCTACACATTAAAAGGTCATAGAGATTATCATGAACCTTTCTAAGAATATTCATAAGGTGGGGAGCATATATACAGACATATGTATCAACATCTTGCAATAACTCATACATTGCTTTGTTGTAATCTTTCCTATTCATAAGTACCATCCCCCCACCTTTATCTGCTGGTCTAATCGTTAAAGCTGCATTACTTTGCAGGGACAGCTTCTTTATCATTGGTAGTTAAATTAAAATAAGAACAGTTGTTCTTTGTAAAAAATTGTTTGTAGATGTCCCTTTTACATGCTTTTTCAAAACACTCTACATGAGGTGGCAATACAGGGGTATACAAACTTCTACGTTTCAAAGAGGGTTCAGTTTGTTGACTCAAGTCTTTGTCATATAACAATTTTAAGCTAACATTGTGCCCAAACATCCTTTGATCAGTAAGCAGGTCACTCACATTCGTGCCTGCTGAGGGAATAAAGGATACACCTTTATTCAACAGGGACATCACTGCCATGGATAGTTCATATTCCGCTAAATTAAAAACCAGGTTGTTTATCTCCTGGTTCTTCTGTTTGTGTTGTTGTTCTCTCCCTAGTACTTTCTATTCAGATGACCTCGACTGGGATGTGGTGCGTGATTTCACCGGTAATGGTAAAAAAATGTTCCACATTGAAAGGTGGTAATAGTTTTGGTCTAGCCCCAGCTACAGAATTTTGTAAAGCTTGCTGGTTGGGGAGAGGGGTCAATCCTTGCAACAAGGCAGATGAGGATTCCAACTGTTGTAATGGAACATTACTGGACACAACTGCTGGCTTCCAACTGTTGTAATGGAACATTACTGGACACAACTGCTGGCTCTTTTACAATATTTTCAGAAGGCATAGGCATGGACTCAGAGGAATTAGGCAACACATCAGTATGTGAAGAGTCAGAAACAGATGCTGTATTCAAAGTGGATGAAGCATTAGTTACATTATTTCTCAGCCACATAAAAACATTGCCGAGACTAAAGTCTTTAAAGTCCCATTGCAACTTACACTGTTTTGTATGTTGCAACCTATTACTGTAATGGGACACATTCATATAGGTGTTAGCAAGCAAATCTATGAAGACTCCACCTTTAAAATGACAGGATAAATCTTTTTGTAACAATTCCACCTTCTTGGTTAGTTCATCTTCAATTGGGCGGAAATAATCAATTAACAATCTCATATACTTGTGGCCCAGTTCAATGCTAAGCTGCTGCCAGCTTTTAAGCAATTCAGGATGAGCATCTCCATAAGTCAGCATACACCGTACTCTCATCCCTCTAGGGATGACATGGAAATGCAAGCTGGCTTCTAAATGCTGACGTTGCCAAATTAAACACTGCAACTTATAAAGATAATTTTCAAGCTCTTTAAGTGTATATATGTATATATATATATATATATATATATATATATATATATATAAAAGAATGACAGTAGTGTAAGCCATAGGCATCTTGCACAGTTTCTCGCACTTATTTTCAATTTCAGTTTTTTTGGGGGGAGGGGGGACAAAAGGCCAAAAATCAGGGACACATTTTAAACATTGCTTGTATAATTTTGGGAAGTTGCTAGAATAAAAGGTTGTGTTATCACCATGCATTTCACTGCCAAGGCTTGGACCCAGGACCCTATATACTACAGTCAGAGCAACATACCACTATGCCAGATCAGCAATTTCCTTAAATGGCTATCATTTACTGAATTCAGTTCTCACATCTCACCATAGCTCAACGTCTTAACACAAAAAACCTGGACAAAGCCAATAATGGGAAAATACAGCCCCAAAATAGGGACAAATTTCAAATACTGATCTTATAAGCTTAGAAAAATTGCTAGAATGAAAGGTTTTGTGTTACCATTTATTTTCTGAAGTACTTATTTTCTGAAGAATATGAAGTCTGAAATTCAAATGCCTGTCATTGTTTAGTGAATTCAGTCCTTCAGTGATTTGCCACAAAAATCCTGAAAACCACAGATTTAATGAGGAATAGTACAAAACTATGAGCTATAATGGTGGCTATGAACTTTAGCCTCTTTTTACCTGTACCCAGGGTACAGAGTTTCAGCCTGCATACCTCTAGCCACTAAGTGTATTCATTGGGGGGGCATTTACACACACACACACACACACACACACACACACACACACACACACACACACACACACACACACACACACACACACACACACACACACACACACACACACACACACACACACACACACACACACACACACACACACACACACACATCTCTAAGTCCATAAGTTTTGTTTCCCACAAAAGCAACTCTAAGTCCACAAGCTTCATTTCCGTCCACACATAGTAGATAAATATAAAGCAGATAATTCACCTTGTGCAGCAGATAACTCCATCAGCAACTTCAAAAGCCAAAGCTTCGTTTCCATCCGCACACAAGCAGAACGAGCAAAAACAGCCAAAACTTCATTTCTGCAGATAACTCCACCATCAAAATACTCCACAAGCAAAAAACACAGCAAAAGCAAATCGGAAATGAAGGGGGGGCCACTTGGGAATCATGGCACCCCATTATTTGAACCCCAAAACTCGGCAAAAACTGAGTAATTCGGTATGGATGGGAGGTATGTCTTGTACCAATGCCAAATATGAGTCTGCTGGTAATACCTCTCTCCCACAACTACATAGGTCCCTCTGGTCTGCATGTGGGACAGCAGCCTGAAGCCGCTGAGTATGGGATTTTCCTGTTGTGGCTCACCAGTACCCCAGGCATGTTAAGGTCATGCATGTGACCATACACACAACTGTTACTCTCAGCCATTTTGCAATATCTGCATGTTCACTTGTGGTGGGGGTAACTGCATTGCATCACAGTGGTCATTACAGTGGCCTACTTGCAGGAAAGGTCACATATCTGTAGTATACCTCACAACCTGTCATTGCAAGAAATCTGGACAAAGACTGAAAAAATGGGGGGACAAAGGCCCAAAACTAGGGACATATTTTATAAATTAGTGTTATACGGTGCATATAAATGGTGTACACACACCTGTTAGAATGCCAGGTATTTGTGATATACAAAAATGGCAGCAAAATAAAACATTTCCAAACCCTTCCAACCTTTCAGGGTCTATATTAGAACATCGAAGTTTCAAAACTTCGAGTGTTCTAATATCGACCCCTATTCAGTGAAAGCTGAAAATATCGAAGCAACAGAAAACCAAATTTTTTCCTAGGGAAAGAATTTGGTTGTCCATTTCTGTTGCTTCAGTATTTTCAGCACTGTGCTGGAAAGTTACGGGTCGAGTTCAGGTAAGTGTGCGATTGAGTGCTGGTTAGGTTAGTTAGGGTTAGGGTGCGGGTTAAATATATGTGCGATTGTGTGGACATGAGGATTAGGGTGGATTAGGTGAGTTAGGGTTAGGGCGTGGGTCATGTAAGTGTGCGATTGTGCGGATGTGAGGGTTAGGGCGGGGTAGGTGAGTTAGGGTTAGGGTGCGGGTGAGGTGAGTGTGTGATAGTGATGGACCTTAGGGTTAGGGTTTGGGTTAAGGTAAGTGGATAGTTAGTGGTGTGCGTAGTTTAGTGTAGGGTTAGGTGTAAGATTTTAGGTGTATGTGTGTGGATTGCTGTTTGTTTGGTGTGTTTGTGTTGTGTGTATGTGTTTTGGAATAGCGAATTTTTTCCCTAGGAAAAAATTTGCTGTACTTTATGTTCGATGTTTTCAGCTTTTGCTGAATAGAGTCGATATTAGAACATTTGAAGTTTTGAAACTTCGATGTTCTAAAATAGACCCACCTTTCATGTGACCTGTAACCTGTACAATTCAATTGTAAAACAAATCTGTTAGGGGAACAATTATGACACATAAAAAACTTACAAGAAGCTAGATGCATATGTGTGCACAGGCTGAAGCTAATACAGTGTTGAAGCAGCTTTCGATATTATTACAGCATTACGTCTTCTTGGGTACACACCTCCCATCAATTACAGAGACTCTTTGATTAACAGCAAATAATGGTCAGCTGTCCTACCAGGATTATCCTAAATGTACTCAGTTGCCTGCTACAGCAACAGCCATAGTTCACATACAGCTTACGAAGCAGCAAATGGATTTCATTTGTGAAAGGTATCAGCCCAGAGAAGGGTACACACACATTTCCACAGCATTGCATATACCATGGAACACAGTGAAGACAGTTATCAAGTGGTGGTGGAAATATGGGGCAACATTGACATTGCAAAGAACTGGACATCCTTCCAAATGTGTGGAAAAGACAAGACCCAAACTGGTCAGGTAGGCTGCCAGAAGACCTACAGCAACACTACAGGAGTTGCAGGAATCTCTGGCAAGTACCAGTTGTGTACTACATGTGACAACAATCTCCCGCATTCTCCACGTCTGGCCTATGGAGTAGGTTTGGAAGATGGAAGCCTTCTCACACACAGAACAACATCCAGGTCTGGTGAATTTCTCAATAAAAATAATTCAGGTCTCCCAACAGCATGTGGGGAAATGTGTTATGGTGTAATAAGTCCAAGATTGCACTTTTTGGCCACAATTCCAAAAAGGTTTGTTTGGCACAAGAACAATACTGTGCATCACCAAAATAACACTATCCCCATGGTGAAGCATGGTGATGGCAGTGTCCTGCTTTGGGGTTGCTGTTCATAAGCTGGAAGTGGGCCTTTAACCAAGGTTAAATGATTAGGACAGTTCAATATACCAGTCCATTTTGGCCCAAAATCTTCATGTGTCTGCTAGAAAGCTGTGGATACAGAGGACTTACACCTTTCCACACAACAATGACCCATACCATACATCAAAATCCATAAATGAATGTCTTCATCAGAAGACAATCACTGTTTTGTAATGGCCCAGCCACAGTCCCTACATACAGCCAATAGAAAATCTTTGGTGTGCCCTGAAGAGGCCTGTGCAGAAGTGATGCCCTTGCAATCTGACAGAGTTGGAGGGCTTCTGCAAGGGAGAGTGTACAAATATTGCTAAGTTGAGATGTGCCATGCTGATAGATAACTTCCCAAGAGGTCTGATGATGTTATGAAATCAAACGTTGCTTTAACAAAGTATTAGTTTAAGGGTGTGCACAGTCATGCAACCAGCCTATTGTACTTATTTCAACTTCTACATGTTACCCCTAACCAATGTGTTTGTTCTTCAATTGGATTGCACAGGTTATAGGTCACATTAAAGGTGGGGAATGTTATCACATGATTTCTGTCGTCTCATGTTATATAGCAGACAAACTTGGCATGTTAATAGGGGTGTCTACACTTATAGTATCCACTGTAAGCTTTGAAGGTTGTTAGTGTAACCGGTTCTGTTGTAAAATACATGTACTGCAGGTTTTGAACTGTGATACTCAAAATATGTCATTAATTAGTGACACCAGTCCTCATATCATCCCAGTAATGTGTCAGACAAACACAGGATTTATGACAAACAGACCAGAAATATGAGCCACACATGTAGACATTCAGTGACACTCTGCACAGTTGAGAGGTATGTTATGTAGGAGTTGTCACTGTGCTATATGGGTGAACAGTAATTATGTGTACATGGGTGCAGTGTGTGCTACTTGAAGGCTAACACTACTCACATATCACAGAGGTGTATATAAGTAGTAACATTAAGTGGAAAGGGTTGCACTGCATGATGTTGAGGGCCTGTCCAGGGTGTGTATGTAGTGACTGTGTTGTGAATATCACCAGCTGGCTATTGTGAGGTCTGTGTAATGCCTGTCTGCCACCTCACCTGTATGTGTGTGTGTGTGTGTGTGTGTGTGTGTGTGCGTGTGTGCGTGTGTGTGTATGTGTGTGTGTGTGTGTGTGTGTGTGTGTGTGTGTGTGTGTGTGTGTGTGTGTGTGTGTGTGTGTGTGTGTGTGTGTGTGTGTGTGTGTGTGTGTGCATGTGTGTGCGTGTGTGAGTGTGTAGCAGCAAACGGTACAGTGCAGGTATTACAGGCAATGGTGGTGTCAGGGGCTGAATCTGTGCCTTCGGTTGGTATCTCAGAGTCATCCACAATGTCCCCGCACACAGTCACAATGTCTACATATGCTCTGTCCCCAGCAGCCACAAATGATGGACAGTTGGCAGGTGATGGCATGGAACAGGCTAGAGTGGTGACTATGGCAGGTGTGAGTGTACACACTGGCCATAGCCAGAGTGCAGTTGAGGTCCCACACAGGATGATGGACAGGGGTGCTCACAGAGGAGTCAAGCCAATGTCACAAATGCCACAGCAGGTGTCACCAGATGCATGTTTCAGGCTGTCATGGATGCACAGGCATGTAGTGAACACAACACCAGACAAATACTCAGGGTTGTGGATGCAACTCTTCCTGACTTATGTGGCAACATACATGATCTTGTTGAGGCCACACACCAAAATACTGAGGTCGTGAATAGATGGTGGGGTAAGACCTTGGCAATCCTCGACTGTGGCATGTCTGTGTTAGAGCGTGTGGTGGGAGATGGGCATCGGCCATGTGGATGTAGGTCAGCACCAACATCAGCTGAGAGTCTACAGGGCCATGCACCTTCACATTCCGATAGTGGCAGTAACACCAGCACTACCAAAGGCAGGTTGCTGTCCACATCACAACGGAGCAGGCCATGGGCATGTGGTCTTAGCCATTCCCATCAGGGACACAGATCCAGTAGACAGCAGTCACCATCAGGAAGCAGTACTGCATCATGCTTTGGGTTTGGTGGTGCCAGTGAGACCCCTGGTAGGACCTGTTCACATGTCAGTGGCCAGAAATGGTGAACTGGACACCCTGCCATGTATGGTCCACAGCTGTCCAACATAGCCCTGTATAGGGCAGCCACATGGCATGACTGTGTGCATACACACACACACACACACACACACACACACACACATACACACGCACACACACACACACACACTCACACACACACACACACACACACACACACACACACACACACACACACACACACACACACACACACACACACACACACATCTGTATCACAGATAAGTCACCTCCAGTTACACACAGCACCTCTGCCTAACCCATCTATAGGATACCCTTCCAAACCCACACACATGTATGTCAACCATATGGCCCAGCCTAGGCCTCTGGCAAACCCACACCACACCCCGTGCATATGATGATACCTGTGCCACATCCCTGTCATCCATGCCATTGATGCAAGGACAAGCCAATATGGGTCTGGTACACAGGGTGAATATAGTACACTGTAGCTATGTAATACTGTGTAAGGTGCCATCTGCTTGCATTTGTTATAGGTACACATAAAGGTGCATGTAGCTTATTAGCCATGATGCATTATTGCTGTTAGTCCCACTGACTGAATGTAGTCTGACATGCTGCATTCTGTTTGTGTTCCAGCTGTGTGTCTGCAGGCTGTGGCCCTGCAGACATTACCAATGTGGATAATAGCAGAGTGGAAATACACTGACCATTTCATAGCCAAGGTGCAGCTTTATATGTATGTTTCCCAGGTGTGTATGCATGCAACAGTGAGTGATGGACACTGTTGTCAGACAGTGTGACCTTGCATACATACCCCTTGTCACAGACAGGTAGCCTTCAGACATGTCACCTCAGTGTTTTGTAGTACCACACGCTCATACATATAGAACAGGTTACTGTAGTACTATCAGTATGTACCTCACAAGCTTAGCCATTAGACTGACAGCAACAGATTCATGTGTGAGCACCTGTTGCCCCTGACATTTCTTTCCCATACACTCAACCCTGATGCAGTTGGTGAGGGCATGCATGGTACCGTGTGTACTGTGTATGACAGGTTTGTGATATGTATTCCTGACTTTACAGGGTGGAACAGGGAATCAAAATGGTATATCCTTTTCATATCTCATTGAAAGAATCACAGGCCTAAAGCAGATGCCCTATGCTGACCATCTAAAAAAACTCCAGCTATACTCTGTCGCATATCGTCTACTCAGAGGTGATCTGTGCTTAACATACAAGGCCATGTCAAACCCAGAGCTGTTGGACATGCTACACTTAAAGAAATCCCAATCCCTCAGAGCCACATGCTCCAGGGATCTAAACCTTGTCATCACAATAAACAAAACGTGCTGGAGAGATAGGTTCCCAACCCAGAGACTCCCCAGACTCTGGAATAAACTACTCATACATGTCAAGCAGAGAGCATCTTTGGCCCTCTTCAAAAGGAATCTTGATGATTGGATGGGAGATTCACCCCAGGGATCACATCAAATATTGTGGGAATAAATAGCCAGGGAATTGTTATGGCTAGGCTTGTATAGGCCCTAGGGCTGATAGACTAGTGCCAACCTATGAACCTATACACACAGTAAAGACTGACACAGGAGATGTGCATACAGTAACGCAAACACAGTTGGCAATAGACAGATTCTTAAATGTACATATCCACTTTAATGTACTATAGTGCTACATACACATGACATGCCCCACATAGATTATATGCATGAGACATACCCCACTACCTCTTACAACATGTAATGTTGTGAATGCCTTGATAGATGGTGAGATAACCTACCAGAAATAGCAAATGGAGTCATCTATTGCTCCTCCAAGCCTGGGCTAGTGACAGGGTAACAGACATTGTATCAGCATGATGTTTCATTCAGGTATGATATCTGATTCTGACATGTGTGTCAGTACACTAACTGTGACCTATTTGGCAACAATATCACATACATGGCCATTGTTAGGGAACACAGACCACATATGGGTTGCAAAAATCCAGTTATTCTGTAGACATCTGAACAGATGACTGTATGGCCTGTACAATGGTTTAACATGTTGCATTTGAGGCAGATGCCGTTAACATGCATATAAAGTAATGCCATTGGGAGGTGGTAAACAGGTGTGGATGGTACACACATCAAAATAGTTTAACCAACACAGAATAAGATAACTCTGAGAATGGGCAACAATGAGAATAAGGTAAAAAAATTGTTCACCCCACTGTTTACTGATCTCCCTGTAAAATCTCCTACCTGAACTCACCCAGCACACTCAGACATAAAGATGCATATACATTCAAATCTCTCACATTTAGACACACACACAAACACACAATCATACTCTGCACACACATGCATCACTCAGCAGGCACACACACACACACACACACACACACACACACACACACACACACACACACACACACACACACACACACACACACACGCAGTTGCCAGTATTGAGATTAGAACCCTTACCTATCTAGTTATTTCTACCATAGTGTTATGTAGTTATCAGACATGCCACAGAGCTTATATGAGTTCACCTTCTCCCAAGGTACTTCTAAGGTGAATGACATCAGCAGGCTTTGTAAAGTAGCATGATGGGAAATGTACAGGGTGGTACACAACTCAAGATGGTATAACTCAAATGTGATATGATTCTGAACCCAAACACACACACACACACACACACACACACACACACACACACACACACACACACACACACACACACACACACACACACACACACACACACACACAGTTACCAGTATTGAGATTAGAACCCCTGCCTATCTAGTGATTTGCAGTTATCACATGCGCTACAGAGCTTACTGAACTGAGAACTGGTCAAAGGTGCTGATAAGGGGAATGACATCAGCAGGACTGATAAAGTAGGGCACTGGGTGGGAAACTTATCAAAATGATTCTTATTACAAACATACACACACACCCACACACACATTTTCTGAATCTGTGAGTAGAACCTCTGCCTATCTTGTGATTTGTCCTCTACAGTTACACAGTTATCACATGAGCTACAGAGCTTACTGGGCTGACAACCGACCAAAGGTGCTGATAAGGGGAATGACATAAGCAGGACTGATAAAGTATTGCACTGGGGGTGGGGGGAATTTATCTAAATACTTCTTACAAACATACACACTCACACACACTTTTGCCAGATCTGACAGTAGAACCCCTGCCTATCTAGTGATTTGAACAATAGTGTTACACAGTTATCACATGCGCTATGGGAGCTTACTGGGCTGACAACTGGCAAAGGTGCTGATAAGGGGAATGACATCAGCAGGATTGATAAAGTGGGGCACTGGGAAGTGTTGTGGGTGGGAATGGCCTAAAACTGTTTCACCTACAAACAAACACACACTCCCTCACAAACAACTGTCTCAGACACACACACACACACACACAGACACACACACGCATGCACACATACACACACACACACACACACACACACACACACACACACACACACACACACACAGGCAGGTGATGTGATATTATAAACCCAGCCTCAGTACTATTACACAATAGGGCTAACCTTTTATGCTGGCACATGCCAGCATCCACGTGTGTGACTCACTCTGTCTGTGTCCCCTTGTGTCTCTCTCTATCACTGTCTGTCTCTCACTTCTCCACATCTATGTGTGTGTGCATGCTTGACATATGTTATCTGTTGCCCATATATATGTCTGTGTATCTCACGTAACAGATGCAGATATATTACATATGGGTCACCTTCACCTAGCTGAGGGTAATCCTGTCTGATGTGTGTGTGTGCACAGTTAAGGTGTACATAGCTGTCTGTATGCACAGACATATATACACAATGCATGTCCTGTGATTCAGTAAGTATAGGAGCATGCCCAGTGTGACCTTCTATAGTTAGAGTGGGACTCCATTTCAGAGATAGGTGTACTCCAGTCCAGGGTATTGTGTGGTACAGCCATACCTTTCAGGAGTACACAGGACTGGGTTTGTTTAGAAGACATTTTCTGACATATCTGTAGTCTGACACTGCAATGTATTGTGCCATTACCTAGTGGCAGACATCCTCACATCATCACAGTGCTTTACCAGAGGAATACTAGTTGTATGATGCATAGACCAATATTATGAGGCCAGCTATGTACATTCTTGCACAACAAGGACATTTGTGAAGTGTGGCTACAGCCAGTTGAGTGATTATGTGCTGTGTAAACATTCCAGCAACTTGGTGATATACTGGCTGGGGATCTCCTGCTTGTGTGGTATCTTTCTAACCTGAGATGTCATATCCTTGTGTGGCCATACCTCTCACCTGGTCATTTTTTGGCAGGTTGTCCAGGTGTTCGGCTAGAGGTTTCATCCTGTCTAAGTAAACTTGTGTTTTTATGGCAAGCTAATTACATATAATTGAAGAATGATGTTACAAAATAATGACAGACATTACTGTTTCAGACTACATAACCTTCAGACAATTCCAGCTACTGTAAACCCCTCACCCTACCAACTTTCTCAGTATGTAAGGGTGATATTTACAACACATGCCTATCATTGTGTCTTTGTTCCACTTTTATTTCTTCCCTTGTCCAGATTTGTTGCTGTCAGAAGTTGGAAGTTATGGGTGTGGGTAGAGAGTGCAGTCTACGGTGCAGGCATATCCATTATATGTAAAAGCAAACATAAGAAAAAAGGATTATTGAAAATAACCACTGGCAGCAGTACCAAAAAGCACTATATTCACAAAAGCCTTAGTACCTTGGCTACACATCCTTCAAGAAGTCCATTATATTTTTAAAATATTCCACATAGCACTGTGACTTCCAAGTATGTCAGTGGCAGAGCAGTGGGTGTCACTGACATGCATAACTGTTGGCACTGCAGTTATCTGCACATGGCCCTGTCAAAGATGGAACTGTACCTAGGGCACTACAAGACTACTGCCAGGATAATGTGCTGGACAAATCCTGACAGCATTAACCACACATACACATAGCTCATTGACCCCTGCATACTGTGGACAAGCAACATGTTTTCATGTGTATTGGTAAAGCCCTGTCAATGTGTGCTATGCTGCTACTTTCCTGCAAACATACATGTTACTGCATTTATGTGGCCCTTTTTCCCCTTCACATTTCCACCCCTTTTAAGCCCTGAGGAACTCCGTGCAAACCCGGTGCCCAAATGTAAACAGTCCTGCTATTTCCATTTGTTTTTCTGTTTTACACCCAGTGCACATCACACAAACCCACTTAGCTAATGTAAACATGAAGAAATGACCATGCAAACCCGTTTAGCTAATGTAAACATAAAGAAATGGCCCTCCCAGGATGCGAACATGCTCTTCATTTCATGGAATAAGTCAATACAGCCTCAGACACACACCCTTGCTTAGCTGTGCTTAGCTAAGCTTATCTGGGCACAATAGGGCTCCAATGTACTTACACCATGCATGACACACCCCCTTTTCAGGTCTGTTGTTTCTGCTGCTTACACTATCGTGTTATAGCATCTACATGGTTAGATGCAGTTTGGCATTTAGAATTTTTCTGTGATTCAGTAAACTTCCCCTCATTTGCATACCACACTGCCTTAGCCCATAGTTACTGCACTACCCCGTACCTTTCCCCTTAACAACCACTGTTCTCTGATACTGTTTTGATTCTGCATGCCATAGACTATAATGGCAAAATGCAGATTTCCCTTAAAATTGAGTTTTCGCATTTTGTTAAACATTTTCGGCACGATCCCGTTTGCGCACTGCTGCCCTATGCTTAAACGGCCGAGATCGGCCAAAAAAAAAACTTTCATTTTTATAAAAATGAAACACTTCCATGCCAATGGCCATATATTTTGCCATTGGCATGCCTAAAGATTATAATACATGCTTTTATTTGAACTGTCATGCCTCTGTTTTAATTTTTGCAGAAATGTATTCAGCTAGTAGCCAAATACATTTCTGCAACTAACACTATTCTTGCATGGATGCCTACCTGCTTACTGAATCGCTAAGTCACCTCATTTGCATGGCTTTCACTAGCAAATGAGGTAATTAGCATTATGCAGTGTTGTCCATGCAGGAATAGTGTAAGCAAGCTCGTGCACATCAGAACAGTAGTTTACTGGATCGCTCGGCGACCATATTCCGTGCAGGAGTAGCTACACTGTTCCTGCATGGTAGAAAATGCTTATTGAATCCCAGGGTCTGTCTTTTGTATAGAACCAAAAAATTCTTATCCATCACCTCAAGAACTTCACTAGCTGAAGCCTACCTTCTCCCTTGCCTCCTATACACCTCCCCTATATTTACTCACCTCCAAGCTAATCTGTTAGCCAAACTTGAACAGACATATAACCAGATAGCTAGATTTGCCTGTAACACCCCTTACAAATCCAATCACTACCTTGCCTTGAAACCACTACAGTGGCTTTAATTCCCACAACTCCTCCAACTTTCTTACAGATGATACATTCTCTGCTTCACAAACCTACAGACTCCATCTCTACCCTCCTATCTCTATACAAACCTTCAAGGTCACTCCGTAGCACTGACCAACAGCTACTTGACACCTATAGGCCTAACAAGACAATAGGCAGATTACATTATAAATGCACTATATCTTAAATTTGAAACAAACTCCCTTCCAACATATGCTCTGTTCAATGTTCACTTCACTTCAAAAAAGAATTGAAGAGCTACCTTGCCAACTCTCCCTCCTGCACCTGACACCACCCTACCTAACTCTGTCATTCATTTTGTTATATCATAATTTTTCTCCTCTCCAGATTCTAATGTAACTTTATAAATACCAGCACTGGGGCCACTGAGCTACACTATAACCTATTCTAATCTCTCCTTCTTGGTTACTATTCTTCTCCCCTCCCCCAGACTCTCCTTTAATTTTACTTCCTATAGCTACTTTACTTTCCTCTCTATACTCTCCCAAACCTTATTCCTCCCTCCACTTTTACCTCCCTACTCTTAATACTTATTATTATTTACAATCTTGGAATAGTCATCAATTTGCTCTCTTTTTTTTTTTTTGGATGACCTTTTTCAAATCTGCATTTTTATTACTCCAGTTTTCTACCTCTTGTAATTTTCTACAATGTTATTGCTGAATGTTTTATGCTGTGTTAATTTCCATTATTTGTATGAATCACTGCTGCTCTATATTAATTTGTCACATATGTCATGAATGTATCATTTGTGTATACATATTTGTGTGGAGCTTTCCTGCTCGGGTCGCCACTGAAAATGGGCCAACAGCCCAGATGGACTAACCCAGTTAACAAAAAACAAACAAATAAATACATAAATAAATAAAAATAAATAAAAAGGTACAGTGCTGTCAAAGAAGGTTTGTGTGATTTTATAAAGTCTACCAAAGCCAAATTTGAGGTAAGTTTGGCCTCTCAGGCCAAGAACAACCACAAAGTATTCTTTAGCTATGTCTGCAACCTCAAAGGCAGTACACAACTGTGTGCAGAGCTCATTGTAAATGGAGCCACCTATACTGAGCCAGAAGATATAGCAAACCTCCTGGCTGAGAAATTCATCTCCAACTTTACTTCTCTCTCACCCTCAACCCTCCCTCAGGAAATATCGTCAAATATAACTCCCCCTAGTATCACTAGGGAAAAGGTCCTTAATGTTCTCTCTAAGACCAAAAACACTGCATCAATGGGCCCAGACAATACCCCAGGATGCCTTCTAAATAGCATGAAACATGACCTATCAGGGCCTCTGGAATTACTATTTAACTGTAGCTTCTGATCAGGCTTCATGCCTCGTGAATGAAGAAAAGCAACAGTCATCCCTCTGCACAAAGGAGAGTCATCTGCAGACCCTGGAAACTACAGACCTATAAGTCTCATTAAAGCCACCACAATGAAAAACACAATAAATGGCCACAAACCAGTGACCTCCAAAACACGTTTATTGCTCCTGATGTCTCGGCTACAAGCCTTCAAGGAAGATAAAAACATAAGTCTCACTAGTCTTATATGTAAAGGCATGGAAAGAATTATCATTGAGATGGTCAACAGAGATATAGTAAACCTCCAGACACTGTACCCAGCCCAGTTTGGTTTCATCAAGGGCAGATCATGCCTACTCAACTTTGTGGACTTCTTTGAGAAGGTCATCAAAGCAATGGATGAGGGAAAAGTTGTTCACACTGCCTACCTTGACCTGGCCAAGGCATTTGACACAATACCTCACTCGGGCATTATTGACAAACTTAAGAGATTAGGTACAGACCCATATGTCACCCGGTGGATAGCCAACTGGCTTACAGACGGGACCCAGGAAGTTAAAATTAAGAAGTCCACCTCTACAAAGAGGCCAGTCACAAGGGGTGTCCCTCAGGGATCAGTCCTTGGACCGCTTGTTTTTGGCATTTACTTCTCAGATGTCAAGCCCA